>NW_027517238.1:4705000-4895000 GCF_048772815.1 Callospermophilus lateralis
GAAAACGAACAACAACAAAAAAACCAACAACAAGTTTTGGACATAAGAAATTTGCATTGCTAATTAGATATCTTAATAAAGATGTACAACAGGAATTTGAATACACAAATTTAGAAATTGGATGAGGGATCTGCCCTGGAATTATTAACTTGGTACTTATTAACATGCAGATAGTAACTGATGCCTTAAAGAAAAATGGAATAGCATAAGAGGGATATTGATGGAAAAATGTTTAAACAAGTCAAAATACAAGACTGAACAAACAGAGATTTAAGAAATGATAAGTAAAGAAGAGGAAACTCTGAGAAGCAGTAATACAAATAAAGAAAAAATAAGAACAAAGGGATACAGGGTCCTATACATTTCAGAAAAGGATGTTTCAAGGAGGAAGGAAGATTGACAAAACTTGCTGAAAGATCAAATAAACTGAGGAAACAGTAATGATCATCTTTAGACAAAATTGAAAATTATGATGAAAGGAAATTTTAAAAATTAAAAAAAGAAATATAGGAAATATATCAGAAAATATATCACGAAAGGTAAGAAATGCAATCATATAAAATGTTTTATTAAAACCACAAAACAAAGAGAGTGGAAGCAACCTCTGTTTCTCAGAGTTTCCTCTTCTTTACTTATCATGTCTTAAATTTCTGTTTGTTCAGTCTTGTATTTGACTTGTTTAAACATTTTTCCATCAATCCCCCTATAGTAAGAATAAATGATGTGGACAACAAAATAGAAAACAGTAACAAATATAGCAGATATTAATTCAAGTAGATATTAGTTGCAGAATTGGCTTGAACATCAATCATCGAAGTAGACCAACTGGAAAACAATGTCAGAGTTGAACAAAAAACACAACCTTGCTAGATGTGGTGGCACACACCTATAATCTCAGCTTCTCCAGAGGGATGCTGAGGTGGGAGAATTGGGAGTTAAAAATCAGCCTGAATAAAAGTGAGGTGCTAATCAAGTCAGTGAGACCTGTCTCTAAATAAAATACAAAATAGGGCTGGGGATGTGGCTCAGTGGTCGAGTGTGCCCCTGAGTTAAAACCCCAGTACCCCAAAACAAATAAACACCACCACCAACAACAAAAGACCTAACTATAAGTCGTTTACAATAAATTCACTTCAAATATTGAGAAACATACAGCTTAAAATTTAATAGATGTTTATGTTTATACTATGCTAACACTAATCCAAAGAAAGGTTTAGCTATATTATTTTCACACAGCAGATTTCAGAGGAAGGTAAACGATTAGGGATAATTTATAATGAAAAAGAGGGAAATTCTTAAGAAAAATATGACAATCCTTCATGTGTATACATCTAACAGTGGAGCACCAAACTGTGTGGCAAAAGTTTATAGAATATGGGTATGAAATTTGACTATATTTTAGAAGCTCTCCATCAGAAACAGACAGCTCTAGCAAGTAGAATACCCACCATCAATCAAGTAGGTATAGTTGACATTGATAGACTAATTAATCCAACACAACAGAATACACATTGTTCTCAAATTTACTCAGAACACTCACTAAAATATACTACATCTAAATAAATGTAAAAAAATAGGACTGATATCAGAGCTCAAAAGTAGAGGGCTTATATAGCACACAAGACCCTAGTTTTGACCCCCAGCAAAATAAATTTAAAAAAAGAAATTTTTAAAAATTTGAACTTGGGATATAGCCCAGTGTTAGAGTGCTTACCTCACATGCGTAAAGCCCTGGGTTTGAATCTCTGCAAACAAACACACATATGAAGTCTGCTCTCAGATGAAAGTTGAATTACCTCATAAAATATGAATAGAAAGATAACTGCAAAATTTCAAAATTTCAGAATCTGACAGATTAAACAGCACCCTTCTAAATAATATATGGATCAAAGAAGAAATCTCAAATTTTAAAATAAACGAAAATATGATTTATCAAAATTTACAATAAAGTAAAACCAGTGCTTAAAAGAAAATTTTGGAATTGAATGCATATATTAGAAAAAAAGAAAATTTTAAATCAATATTATAAGAGTCAGCTTTAGGAAAGTAGAAATAAAAGAGATTATTCAATCCAAAGATGCAAAATAATAGTAACAATTATAGTAGAGCTCAATAAAATTGAAAACAGAAAATCAATGAATCTAAAACATTTTTTAAACACCAATGAAATTGATAATGTTTTAGTCAGTCTGAGAAAAAAAAAGGAAAGATACAAATCATTAATATTCCCAAATGGAGGAGAAAAATTTAGTACAGACCTACGGAGATGGAAAGACAATTAAATGTAAGTAATTTTAGACTTTCCCACTAACACCAGAAGCAAGCAACAATGCCCTCTATTATCAACCCTTTTCAACATCTTACTGGAAGTCCTAGATAAGACAATAACATAAAAAAAGGAAAACAACTTGGAAGGAAAGGGTACAGCTCTTTTTTACTAAAACTGACATTATTATCTTTGTAGAAAATCCTGAAAAAAATCATTTAATATCTTCTTAAAACTAGCAAGCAATTTTTTCATGCATATAGCAAGAGTGAAGGGCACAAAATTAATATACAGAAATTAATTTGATTTCTAATATATCATCAGTGAACAAGTGGAATTTGAAATTAAAAATGCAATACAGTTTACCTTAGCAGCCCCCCAAAATAAGATATTTAGGAGTAAAAATAACAACACCAGTAAGAACTATATGAGGAAACATAAACTCTGACAAAAGAAATCAAAGAACTGAATAAATGGAAAGATATCCCAAATCATATATTGGAAGTTTGCATATTGTCAATATATCCGTTCTTCCCAATGTATTTTAAGGATGCACACAGTCTTAATTGAAATTCCAACAAGGTTATTTTATGAATATTAACAGCTGATTCTAAGATTTATGTGGAGAGACAGAATAACCCAGAATAGTCAGCATTGAAGAACTGAAGTTACTCCACTTCAAGACTTTTTTATAAAGCTAGGCTAATAAGACATGTGACTTTGGTGAAGAAAGAATAAATAAATAGATGAATGGCTCATAATATAGAAACAAAAATAGATGCACATAAAGGTAGTCAACTGAGCTCAAATGAAGGAATAAAGGCACTAATGGGGAGAAAAGACAATCCTTTTAACAAATCTGGATTCCAAAAAAGAAACATTATTCTAGATGTAGACCATATATCATTCAGAAACATTAACCCAAATGGATATTAGATTTAAAATAAAATACAAAACTATAAAACTCTTAGAAGATAGTATAGAAGTAATATTTTAAGAACATTAAATATATATATATATATATATATATATATATATATATATATACATATGTATATTGAGTTAAAATATTATATATGTTGTTATGTATTAAAATACATCATGTATGTTATTATAAGTTGATTCCATGTACAATAACCCTTATCACAAGTGTTTGATAAAGTTGACTATGGCAGATAAAAGACAAATAAATAATTATGGAGAGAGAGAGAAGATAAGGAAAATGGAAAATTTGATGGTTGAATTAATGGATATCTAAGAGAAAATAATTGGATGTGCCTACCATTATGAGTAGGAAACAGAAGAATTGAAACAATGGAAAGGTTATTTTATAGCCGTTTATATTCTTGCTGAAATAATATTAGTTTTTAGTACTAAAAGAAATTAGGAATATGATATATATACAAGTACTTCATAAAAAGGATGTAAGATGAATGTTATCTTTAGGGAAACATTTGGTAGTTTGAAGCAAAATTATTAGCAAAATTGAGAATATCCTACTGATAAAAGAAAAGCCACAGGAATGTCGACAGTGATAATTGTTTGATTCCTTTAGAGAAATTTTGCAAAGCACTGTCTAAAAGACATTAAATTAACCAGAAAAAAAAGATTCAACAATCAGAACAAATGGAACAGGAATTGAAAGCATATTATGTTCTCTCTTTTATTTCGAGTAAAAGTACATTTCTACATTGAATATTTCAATTGAAAATAAATTTTTCATAACTTCCACTTAATAATATAGGTAGAAACACAAACTCAATCAGAGTAAAAGCAAAAATAACATTATTTGGTTTCTTTGACAAGAGAATATTAAGTCTTTGTACTCAAGAATGAACAATCTTTCCTTAGGTCTACTTTCTTGGTCTATAATTTGAAATACTTGGTAATTATGAGAAGCATTTAAATTTACAGGAAGCATTTAAAAGTAAACATTGCTTAATAAAAGATTAAGATAAAATAATTTTCATTTAGTTTTCCTAAATTTAAAGTAATTGACAGGTAAAGGGAAAAGTGCAATATCTTGAAAAATAATACAAATAAGAATATAAATAGAAATGAATAAAAACTGAAATTAAAAGTCTGCCACAAAATTGAACTTTGCTATGCATACATAAAATTTTGATTTTAAGACTGTCCCAGGTGATAAAAAAAGATTATAGTCAGTGTAGAAAATGTCTAGGAAGGAATCTGAAGGAATCCTGAGGGCAAATATTTATCATTTGCAGTTGCAAACACCATGCAGTTGCAAACACTCACTTCATCAATCACAATTATGACAGCAGGGATATTTTGTTTCTTTGGTATTCTGTAATCAAAACCAGATAAAGTAAATGGCACATAGTAAATTATCAAAACTGCCTGCTGAATGAATGAATTATATTTGAAGCTAATAGGACAGAGAAGTAGAGGATGGGAAAACCTTAAGTATATGTGCTAAGATTTATTTTCCAAAGAGGATAATATAGCTGTCAATTTTGACTTAAAAAATAAAATTGTGTTTTTGTTTTGGCATGTAGCCAAATTTAGAGATCTCTTAGCCTCAATATAACAATAAATTTATATAATGAAATTGTATATTCCATATCTAATTTGCAGGTAAAAATACAATGTTTGAACAACTTAAAAATTTGCAATTGTTGTAATTTCACACTTAAATATTTGTAATTTTCTTGTCATTGTTTGTACATGTTTCTTGCATATCTATTCACTTATGCTCACATGTATATCATGAGGTTTAAACAAAGACCAACATATACTATTTAACTAGCTTTTAATAATGGTTGATTCAATGCCCCATGTGTATGAATGTTAACTGAAAAATGTTTTGTGATGTAAAGATTATATTAGGTTTGAGGCTGGGGAGACTGGGGTTGTGGCTTAGTGGTAAAGAACTCGCCTAACACGTGCAAAGCCCTGGGTTCAATCCTCAGCACCATAAATAAATAAATAAATAAAGGTATTGTGTCAGCTACTATATGTGTGTATATATATATATATATATATATATGTGTGTGTGTGTGTGTGTGTGTGTGTGTGTGTGTGTGTGTCCTAATATAAACATATGTATATGTTTATATTAGGTAATTATATGGAAACTTACAAAATGTATAATTTAACAATTAAAGACATGTTCATATGCCATAAAAAAATCTGTAGAGCATGAGCTGACACCAAACTTTCAGGTAGTTGTTCTACAGTGAACACAGACATCATTAATGGTCGATTTATTATTAATAAATAGGGCATGTATGAGACTAGTGTCATAAAGATGCAAGACAAAAGACTGTATACAGTCTTTCCCTGACAATTCTTCCAGTTGATAAGTAGGATGTCCAACTCAAGCACAGTCATGCTGGCTGTTAATATAGTCAATTAGGCACAATTCATAAGTTTTTTTTTTTTTTTTGGTTTACTTCACTTTTCTCTTAACTCAGAGGTCAATGTTTTTCTTTCATTAAGAAATGTGTTAGATTTTATGTAAGTTACTCAGCAAAGGATCATGAAAAACATATTTACATATTTTTTTTCCTAGAAGGAAATCTTCATAGAAGAGTCCAATAAAGTAGATATTTTAAGGACTTACTTATTTATTTTCATTTTGATATTTTCATTTATGAAATTAATTGCTGGCACACAATTTTTCAGTAAATGATGATTAAATGAATTGATGTAAAAGGAGAGAAAATTTGATAAATAAAATTTAGTAATGCAAACAATAAAATACGTGATTGAATGTATTGATTGAAAATTCAATCTCCAATTTATTTAAAAAGAAGTAAGAGCAATCATACCAGTTTTTCAGTTATACAGGGATTCCTGTCTCAATACATTTTCCTTCGTTTCAAATGCATTTCTTCCTGGAAGTCAAATAACTTCCATAAAAACATATAATTGATATACAGAAATAAATATTCAGTCATATCAGATAAGTATTTCATGAAGCAAAACTATATATAACCAGAGATATGAAAAATATACACATACGATGATAAACTATGGATAATCCTCAGTAAAATTACAGTTTGCATCAAGGAAAACAAAAATGACTTCATATATTTAAAAATAAAATTACCCATAATAAAACTGAACCTTTTATGATTCTTGCTTCCATAGAAGGATGATTTAATTATTAAATTTTATAAGGTAATATCTCATTCTCATATATTAACTACATGCAATGCACTCTCTTCCCAATGGGAGAAAAGACTATTTATTAAATAATTTATCAAGTTTTGTCTGTTGCGTAGAGAAAAAATAAATACAAAGTAAAAGTAATTTATCTTATAATCAAAGGATTTATAAATGGAGACTGTAAAACATTTTATTTCAAAGCAATAAAAATAATCATGTGTTTCAAAATTCTAGTTACATTAGTCTCTGTAGAAAAGTTCTAGCTTATCTAACTTCATAACATTTTTATTGAAAAATAAATAAATTTGAGACTTAGTTCTGCTTTGTCAATGGAATGTGAATGGAAATGACATTGTGAAATATTTGTGTTTCTCTTAGAGAAATCACATTTCTGCTTGTATCCTTTGGTGCTTCTGCCATCAAATATGAAGGACATTGCACTGTGTACCCTATAAGGTTATAAAATGTACTACTCATTTTATACTAACCGAGACCCAACACATAGCTTATAATTTGCCCAGTCTATAGCATCTACAACACAGTGAGCCATGTAAAAATGATCAAAATAAATATTTTTGCTCCTGGTTAATGAACACTAGCATGATTTCTTACATAGCTTCATGGTTTCAGTGGATTTACCTGAAATACATGGATAGAAAGAAAATATTAACGTTGATAAATTCTGTGATCTATGTCATATTTCTGGAAGGAGCATATGTATTTTAAAGTAAAGAATTAATTATTAAATTAAATATTTTGTAGAATATATGCAAACTAGATGTAATTTGAGGCCTTGTGACAAGAAAACAATGACTAAAACCTGTATTCTAACTGTGTTTTATAAAGGTTATCAAAATTTTATATACAAAATAATTTATATATGAGTTTAGTGTGGTTCATAGCAACAGATACTTGTTTCTATTTCTGATATCAGTGTAACTTGTTGACTAGGATACAATATACAGCATGAAATATTATACATTTTGATAGAATTAATTAGATTTAAAAGCATTTAATTTTAAAATTAATAGTGGAAATTTAATTGGATATGGCTCAAAAAATTGAAAATAGTAGATTATTTTTATAAGACCAAGGATACGATGAATATTCATTATTCCCATAGGTCCTTCTGATATTACATTGTTTAAATGACTTCTTCTTTACATATGGGAAATTATTTAGTAATATGCAGAGATGAAAGTAGAAATCTATATCCATTCTATTTATTTATATAGTACATAAGTAATTATTTCTAGGTCTTCAAATTCCTTTTATAAATACTATAGCTTGGCTTTCATATTGATCAGAGATACTAATTATTTTATTAACAAATATTTTCAAGAAAAATACTTTTAAATATTGCAAAACTAGGAGAAATTTTTAAGTTTTATAATCACAGATCTTACAGACCAAAATTGTATTGTATTTATTCTTCATAATTAACACTCTCTTTAATAAAACCTGATTTGATGGTTCCAAATATTTAACTATTTTCGGGTTAAAGTAAATTTGTTTTTAAAAGGAACAAGAAATGATTTTTTTTCATAATTACGTTTAGTATTTATCAAATTCCTTGAAATGTATTATAGGCTAAATGTTTACATATGTTTGCTAGCTAATAAAATGATCATAAAAACCCTTAGAACACCAAGGATTGGAATAAAAACTTTCATTATTCTTCTGAATATCAAGGACCTAATGCTCTGAGAAATGGGTAGTCCGAATGGTCAAATAATTAGTAACTAGAAAAGTAAATATCTAAGTCCAAGTGTTTTGATGTCAAAAATTTGTCTGTCTTTCAACATCATGGCTGTCTCCCTTAAAGCTATCTATAATCTAATCCTTACTAAGAAATGAAGGTTACAGAATCAAGGATGCATATGCATGTTTTATAAAGGAAACTCTTCTTTTATGCATTCTCAGCTGAATATGTAGATATACTGGACAATGAAGACTATGTATTTTTATGAAATACTTTGTACTCTGCCATACTTTATTATATTTTATTCAATCGTTTATTTCTCAATCTTTTTTTTTTCTGAGCATACAGAGTGATTGTATTAACACATTTGGATCTAGGTTAGTAATTGAGTGCTGCTGTCTGTGAACTACAAATTCAAAAAGAAAAGTACTAGATAAAAGAGATGACACTTTGCAACATTTTGAATTCTTTAGAAATTGCAGAATAAGTGAGTTGCTGGTTATGCATTTCTATTCAAAAAATTTTCTAAGACACAAAATAGGAATGAATAATAACCATAATTTAAGTTTCACAAATAGCTCTTGCATGCATTATTCTACTTGTTTCTCAAAACAATCTTAAAAGGCAAGTGCTATCACTGACATTTTACTGATGAAACTGGGCCTCAGAGAGGTTAAATTACTTTGATAAGCTCACACAGCTGGTAACTGATAGAATCACCACCTCAAATACAGAATTTTAGATTTTAAATTTTCAACAAACTGACTGTTCCATTATGCTATGAGCTTTATTCCTAGACATTTGTAAAACTAGTTTGCTTGTCTTAATAGATATTTTATATAATTTCCCAAACTAGGGGCTTGTTTTATCTCTCATAAGTATATTACCCAAGATTGGTGAATTTTAGACAATTTTAACTGAAGCTTGAACATATAGTTTAGAGAATGTTATGTAAACCCTTAGGGTTAGCATTTTTTCTACTTCTAGCAATTCCTTATTCAATGACAATATAATAGTTTTGACTTATAAGTATATGTATATGCACATATGTGTATTTACCTATTCTTTTTTATGAAAGACTTAAAACATATACAAATTAAAACACTTCTGAAATGAACCGCCACGTACCATCATCCAGCCTCAACAATTGCTGGTATTCTGCCATTTTTGTTCTCTTACCTCCGTCCAGACTTCATTCTGTCACTGTAGGGGAATTATGAGGATGATGACATTGATGAAGAAGATGGTGATGATGATTACTTGTGCACAGCTCCTAGTCATATAAACTTTTTTATTTCAGGATAGTTCACACTCAGTAAAATTTATTCCACACTTTTTCTAAGGTCTGTGACTTTTGGCAAATAAATATGCCTAAATAATACTAAAGTTGGGAGAATTAAATAATGAAAAGAAAATTTATTTTGCTTTCTAAAGTAAAAATAATGTCAAGAAATTATAAATTCATATTATATATAGCAAACTGAAGTATTTTAATTAAGCCATTTTTGTTTCCTGATTTGTTTAATTATCAAAGAATGAAAAAAAGAAAAAGTCAGAAAGAAAAAAAAATGGAAGCACATGTGGACAAAAAGCTGAAGTCTTATCATCCTTATGAAGAACAAGGACCATGACAATGGCATATCAAAGGAAACCAGCTTCTTAGAGATACTTGGTTCATTTCAATTCTCATTACCAATTTCAATGACCATTTTCTTGACTCAACTCTATGTGGACTTGCTTTTTTTTTCTCTTGCTCTTAAAATAGAATTTTTTTTTATTAGTTCAAGAGGCAGTGGAAATTAATATTTATACCCCTGTTTTCAACTCATAATCATTGACCGCCCTATTTGTGGATTCAACAGACTGTTGATGTTGAACTTTATTCTGGTGTTGGCTAAACTTAGCTGTCTCCCTGAGCAGGAGGCTATAGGAAATTCTGGGAAATCCAGATGCCAGTTTCTGCTTTTTTTTTTAAATCATACAAACAACAATGAAAGTACACATTGGTGTAAACAAAAGAAATTTATTTTCTTATATATTAAAATGTTCACTTGCTAGGGTGATATAAGTTGTGACTAATTGCAGAATCAGTTTTCCTACCATGAATCAATCTCTATCTTTCAACATTGCCTTTTCTAGAATAGGTTCATTGTTAGTAAGTAGTGAAAATAGTGCAGCCTCAACTTGTTTATGGGGAAATTGTAATTAACGAAATAAAATGAAGTTCATTAAATGTTTCTAACCTAACAGAAGATCATTCAGCCTGGTACCATTAGCTGTGAGGTTCCAGAATGCTCTCAGTATGGGGTATGAAATAATTGAAAACTGACCAGGCCTCACAAAGACTTCCAAAAAACCTAGTAGAGATCCCTTACCATGAATAAAACCTAATTTAAAACATAACAAAAAATTAATGGTGAAAAGTAATGTTTTGGGGAATAATCAAAAGGATTTCTTTTCTTTTCTTAATATATATGTTTCTCAAATCAGATATGACAATGGACAAGTAAGTATCCTGAGGTACAAAATTCCCCCTTTTTTTTGCATAGGTGAATTTAATAACATGATCTAAACAGTTGCATTGGCTTGTGTGAGTTTAACTTCAGAACTTGTCTAACTGCTAATTGTTGCTAAAAATCTATAATGCCATCCACAGTTTATGCCCTTTGTATTTATGAAAACTCATTTAATATTTATTACAACTTGATAAAGGAGGTGCTATTATAATTTCTGTTTAAAGATGAGCAAACTCATTTATAGGAGAATTAAGTGACTTATTCAAGGTCACAAAGATGATTACTAATAATAACTTTTCAATAATGAGATATAATAGGCAGTATTTCCATTTTTTATGTATTGTCTCCAATAAACACCAAATACTTCCAGACATTTTACCAAATATTGTCTTAGGCAATTCTGTAATCTTATGAAAACTTTCTGGGAAACAAAGTGTGGCCAATATTATTTTGCATAATTCATATATTTTCATTATCCTAAATCATATTATGGGGAATCTTTATGGCTAGAACAAATATTTCTCATCCTTGATGTGGTATAATATTTATAATATTATCTTAAAATACCATATGAGGTCTGGGGTTGTGGCTCAGTGGTAGAGAGCTTGATTAGCTTGTGTGGGGCACTGGATTCGATTCTTAGCACCACATATAAATACAATAAAGGTCTGTCAGCAACTAAAAAATATTAAAAAAAAAATACCATGTGTGCTGGGCACAGTGGCACATGACTGTAATCCCAGAGACTTACAAGAATGAGACAGGAGGATTGCAAGTTCAAAGCCAGTCTTAGTAAATTAGCAAGGCCCTAAGCAACCTAGCAAAACCTTGACCAAAATAAAAAGTAAAAAAAAAAAAAATAGTTGGAGATGTGCTTCAGTGGTTAAGCACATCTAGGTTCAATCCCTGTAATAATAATAATAATAATAATAATAATAATAATAATAATAAATGAGAAGCTAAAATTGCATATTGCAAACACTAAAAAATGTAACCAATAGCCTAAAAAAGGTGATAAAATGGAATCACATAAATTCCTTTATTAATTCACAATAAGACAGAAAAATGTGATGAAAGTATACTGGAACAAATTGAAAACAAATAACAAGATGTCACATTTAAATTACATTTATTTTGCCAGGTGCGGTAGTATATGACTGTAATTTCAATTACTTGGGAAACTAAGGCAGAAGGATCACAAGTTCAGGGCTTGCTTCAGCAACTTAAAGAGACCTTCTCTCAAAACAAACAAAAAAATTAATAAAAATATAATACCACTGGATGTAGCTCAGTGGTAGTGTGTCACTGAGTTTCATCCTGACATATATATATATATATATATATATATATATATATATATATATATATATATATATATAATTTATTCTATATAAGAAGGATGTCAACATGACCATAATAGTTATTTATCATAAGGTTAAATTCTAAGAAAAAAGAAAAAAATCAAGACCCCAAAATAAGCTGTCCAGGATAAAGCTACATGAAATATAATGGCAATGATTGGTTGAAATTAAATATTTGATGAACATGTGGAATGCAAACATTAGTCAAAAGAATATCAGAGTAGCTGCACTAGTAACAAATTAAGTAGCTTTCAGAGCAAGCAATATTATAGAATATAAAGAAGTTAATTTCATAATGATAAAGATATCAATTCTTCAACAATTTTAAATGTGTATGACCTTAGTAGTAGACTATTTAAATGCAAGAAGTAAAAACTGTCAAAATGCAAAAATGAAAAAAATCCACAATTACAGAAGTGGTTTTAATCTTTCATCTCATTAATCGATAAGTTAAATAGAAAGGAAATCAGTACCTATTATAAAACTTGCACAACACAATCACACATATGGACCTAATTGATTTTTCTAGAACTTTCTACATAATAACAGCACAGTATACATTATTTTCAAAAGCACCTGGAACAACTTCCAAGCTAGGTCATATTCCTTGCAATAAAATCAGACTCAACAAAATTGTACAGAGTTGATATTAGTTATATTATCTTGAGGTAGTATAGAAGGAATAAAGATACCCAGGAACAAGACAAAAAGAGGAACAAGAAAAATACAACTTTAATATAAATGCCTTGTTATGGTTTTGATGTGAGGTATCTCCCAAAAGATCATGTGTGAAACAGTGCTAGAAGGTTCAGAGGAGAAATGATTTGGTTGTAAGAGTCTTAACGCAATCAGTGATTTCATCCCTTGATAGGAATTAACTGAGTGGTAACTGAAAGTGATAAGGTATGGCTGGAAGAGGTGGGAATCAGGGCATGTCTTTGTGTATATATTTGTATCTAGCAAGTGGTGTCTCTCTTTGCTTCCTGATAATGTGAACTACTTCCCTCTGCCATGCTCTTCGGCCATGATGTTCTAACTCATCTTGAACCCAGAGGAATTGAGCCAGCCTTCTATGGACTGAGACCTCTGAAACTGTGAGCCCTCCAATAAACTTTTCCTCCTCTACAACTGCTTTGGTACAGATCTTTTAGTAACAACAGCGAAAAGAAAAAAAAAAGCTGAGTAAAACATGACTTGTATGAAAGTTCCTTATACTTTCACTCCCAGAGTCAGTACTCTTTTCTAGACTCCCAGTTTCTGGGAAATCTATGACTCTTCATTCACAATCTAAAAGTCACTGGAAATTCTCCCACTTGTGAAGATTGCCCTGTGCACTGTTAGTTATTTTTAAAATTGAGTGAGCAAATAAAGACACAAAATCTACAATACGGAATATATTCTCAAGGTTATCTTGTAATTAGATCATGAATACATTAACCTAAGAATGCTGAGAATTACCAAATTACCACAAACCTTATCTTCTGTGCTTCAGTATCTGATGTGATTAGAAATTCTTTTCCACAGATTTGTCAAGGATTCTATCCCCTGGAGTTGAAGTCCCAGTGTCTAAGACATCCTTGGACCACCACTGGTGACATTCTGACTATAAGGAAATTAATTAAAATTTCTATTGATTTTTTTTCTAAAAAAATTAAGTTAAAATATTCGATAGCAGGAGAAAGTAAATTGTATCTTGAAGAGTGTAAGGATTGCATAATCTCATGAAGTCAATCTTGTGCAACATGAAAAAGATTACTCACAAAAGTTCATTAAAAAAAAATCATAGCATTCCAGTGCTTTCCCTGGGAAAATTCCATTAATACATTCTCCAATTACGGGGTAAGAGAAGAAAAAATAGCATCCCTTCACCTTCCTCTTTTCTTTGGCTATGCTACATAATAAATTGGTATGAGATATATTAGCAGCAGTGTTTTAGTTAGTTGTGATCAAAACACCTGATAAGAATAACTTAAAGCAGAAAAGGTTTATTTGGGCTCATATTTTCAGAGGTTCAGACCATAAAGGTACTCCTTTTCTCTAAGTACAAGATGAAGTGGAACATCATGAAAGAAGGATATGGTGGAGAAGTGCTGCTCCACCATTGTTAGCCTGTAAACAGAAAGAGAGGAGAAGGGGCCATGAAGAAGATGAACTCACTCAGTGCAAGCCCTCAGTGACTCACCTCCTCCAGTCATGGATGATCTTCCATGGGTTACAACCCAGTTCCTCCATTCAAAGTAGGATGAACTAATTATAGTATGGATCTTTTTTAATGTAATTATTTACCTTCAAATATTTCTATATTAGCACAGGAGAGTTTAAAGTATATCTTATATTCAAACTCTAACATTTAACCACTGCCCTTCCCCCCAATTTCATGACCATCTCACAATGCAAAATGAACTAGTCTGTCTCCAAGAGAAGGGGGATGGTCTTAACAGTTTCAACATTGAACAAATGTCCAAGTCCAAAGCCTTTTTTGATACCCTTGGCTGTGACTTCTATAAACAAAAACAAATTACATGCATTCAATGCATAATGGTACAGATCAAATATTCTGAAAAGAAGAAATGGGATCATAGAGAAGTGATGAGACAAAAATAAGACCTACTATCTCTAACATAGACCTAGCTCTAACTCTGACATCTGGGACACATGCTGGGAGATGTTCTGTCAAGAGACCTTAAGCATTGCAACTTTGACCTTGCTGGTTGCAGTGCTGTGGAAAGGAGTCTGTGCCTTGCTCTGAGTTACTCCATGATGTTTGGAACGTTGTTTTTGATCTATCCCTACACCTGAGTTACTTCATTTAGTGAAGTAGTAGTTTGCCACAAGCTATTCCTTTCTGGGTAGAAGTGCCAAGGTACAATGACTTCACACCTCATCTGTACAAGTCAACAACCACCACATTCCTGGTACAACCATAAGGTACAAATTGATAAATAACTTATACATGCTAATTTATCAAGTCAAGGAACATCTGGACACATGAATATTCCATATTCATATCAGAAACACCAGATATGGGAGCTTATCAACCTCACCAGATACAACTACTTCTTGAAAGACCCATAAAAAAATCAATACCCTCTACAAGACTAAATACAGTGGCACCCTGACCCCATCAACAGGACATCCAGGAAAAGTGCCACAAAGATGACCTCCAATTTCCTATTACTACAGGGCTTCAGAACCATATGGTTTCCCAAGCCTATGACCACAATATGTAGCCCACTCCAAGCTAACACTTTATGCTAAAGCTTTGCAACTGAAAGTTCCATCTGTCTGGCTCCTCTGCCTTGACAGCTCCACAGAATTAGTGTATTAAATCTTTATCTGACCACCTATAGTGACTCCTTTATTCTGTATTTATATCTGTCTCTGCCTGTGTTCTTGCCATATCATCTTTAAACCCGGTGGCTGTCTTTAACCTTTCTTTGTCTGTATATTTGTATGAGGTATGATGTGTGACTTGAGTGTTTTATATATTAGAAATTAAGATTAGACTGAGATAACCTGTGTTTTCTCCTGTTTATGACTATAAGACAGATGACCCACAAGTATTTGTTGAACTTCCATTGTTGAAAGTGGTATAGCCTGTGAATTTATTGTTATTCAATATATTATGACATTGTGGAAATATATAAATGTGCTTGGTCTAATTACATAACTTGCTCATGACAAGCCCTCATCGCCTCTTTCTTGGCCTGGCTTTCTCCCCACACAGCAGTTTTCCTCCGCTAACAATCCACATTACTGTCATCTCTGAATCCCTGGGTTCTCCATTCTGTACTGAGCTTCCATGCACAACTTACAGCATCAGGCACTCAGGGGCAGCCCAATGGGATTCTGAACCTGCTGCACTTTGCTGGGCCTCTCAGGCTTTCCTTTGAAATCTCAGTAAAATCCTCCATGACTCCCTGATAGAAAAACCCTGCATTCCTACAGAAGCAGTAGGATAATGCCTGTGGATGATGCCTGCGTCTGCTGCCAGCTCCAATAGTACTTGTGCTCCCAGGGATCATGATGGTATTTGTCCATTCAAGCTAGAATATATCAATCAGGATTCATTTTGATGATTTAATCATTTCACCTCTGAACATTCCTGCATTAACAGAGTGTTTGGAGGATAACTTGTATCCAATCCATAACAAGGTTAAAGCCATTTCAGTTACATATGTATAAGACATGAGATTTGTGCACTCTGAAAGCTCAAAAAGCTTCTATTCTGAAGGGAATAAAGGGTTGGGGCTTCTGAGCGTGTAGGAGTTATGGGGGGTAAGGGGAGGAAATGTGTGGTTAATTAATGTTTTTTTCATATGCAGAGATGGTCTCTCAAGTAATAAAATTTGCCTCTTGTGGTAGTGTTATTACTGATAGATAATTTTACAAGTATAAATTTCTTTTGTAACATAAGGGCAGCTTATAAAAGACATACCTGTTTCTCTGTTATCTCAGAATAACCAGCTTTAGATAAGTCAAAGAAGCATGCTCAGGATATATTTTGCTATTCTACACTCAGATTTTGAGGTAGTATGTCTTAAGTACAAACAAGGGTTATGAGGATATATTTTTTTGAGGTTATGAGGATATATAATTTGCATATTCCCTAATCCAAATTCTTTTTATAAAGAACATTTTCGATCTTTCTTTTTCATTTACATTACTTCACTCAGAACTCCTACAAGAGAACAAATTTTTTTGTGTGTGTTAGTTAGAATAGAGGGTCTTAACTCACAAAACCATGATTTTTATCTTCTGTTTCCTTTTTCTTATCAGGAGCAGCTCATCTGTGTCAAGCTGATCTTAAATTTTCTATCAACTTGGCTAAACTCTTTAGCATTTCTTTCCCACCATAAGTCCCAGACCTCCCTTTTACTAGTGCATTTACTTTAAAATATTTACAATTGTAAATGCCTTTTGTGACCCATTATGATGTAAATCAGTAATGCACTAGTGTCATGATGACCTGGGAACCAACCTTCTGAAATATAAGTATCAAGAAAGATAGGACCCCTGTTTCCCCAGTTCCTATGGGATAGTAAGAGCCTAACTTAGATAAAGTGCAATTAGCAAAACACAGTTAACCTGATCATTGGTACCTACCTCCCCTCTGACATCTCTCTGTGTTTCTCCAGTAGTCATCCAGTCCTTCTAAAACTTGCCCATATTTTTATTTTTATTTTTTTTTAAATTTAATCTCTCTCTCCTATTGTAATAGTATTAAATAAAAGTATTCCTGACTGTTTTTAAGATATGTTTGATTTCCTTCGCAAGAACTCAGACCACGAATATGCTTGGGGGTGTTAACTTAGGTAGGAAATTGGAAGTTAAATTTTTCTTCTGAACAAAACAGTGTTTCCCTTCTCTTAAGAAGGCTTCTTAGTTGGTATAGAAAACACTGCCAAAGTGATATAACTGAAAACAATAAATTCTAGATTTGATTATCAGGCAATTTTCATAGGCATGACATTTCTAGATTGCTATTTTACACACAAACACACACACAAAATTTAGAACAATACATGTATTTCTGAACTATCTAATGGTGAAGGAGAAAGTTAATTCTCTTTGCATAGGTAGAATCAACATATTATTGTAAGTTCTCAATTTTCATGGTGGTTTAGAGCCTTATTAACAAAAAGGAAAGGAAGGTGCATGAAAGTAGAGTCCCTGCAAGGCAAGCTGGTTAGCAAAAAAAAAAAAAAAAAAAAAATAAGTCTTAGATTTCCCTAAATTTCACAGTCCTAATCTGCCTCTCTATGAATTTCTACTTGACTGTGCTAAAAGGTATGTTTAAACCAGGATAATTTTTATAAAGGAAGAAATTTTTTGTTGTTTTTATTAGATGATCCCAAAATGCTACCAGCAGTAAAAATTAAATGATGCTCATTAACCCACATCTAGTAAGCAACGCCAAGACATCCACTGTGTTCAATTTCCTCCTACACTTCACTGATTACACACCTTGAGCTCTCTTCCACATGCACTTGAGCAAGATGCATGCACCAAGTTGCAATGTTAAAATAAGTAGAATCATACAATTATCAGCTTTTTGTTCAGTTAAATTTTAATTTTATAGATATTCCATGCTATTAACTGTTTAATTTCTGGAAAACAAAAAGACTGAGTTTTTATCTACTCCAGATTACCTCATTTATGCATGTTATATGGTGATATATTGCCCAAAAAATGAATAGAGGTGGATTTTTCTATACTAATGGCCATTTATAGAATTTCTCTTGAAAAGACAGTCAACGCCTCTTTTCACTTTCTTTGGTATCATACTAATCTCACATAATTGAGACTTGGAACCGCACAGCAAACACTAGATTATTATGTACATAATTAATATACCTGCATTTATACATTTGACTATTATTTAAATCATATGATTATTCTTTATTATTTTGTATTTCTCAGCAAATAACTTATTAACATAAATATACCTTCATCATCTAGTGATAGATTTACCACCTCAGAAGGGATCTTGTGCTGGGCAAATGCCAAAACAATACAACAAACCTCCCGCCCCCAGACAGTAATTTGCCTGGTGACAAGAGGTATTTCTTGGCACAATACATGTTAGCCTTTCTCTAGTTTTGGCTAACAGCAATTCACAGCCTCAGCTTAATGTCTGCAATAATGCACCCTGATGAGTGAGAGCTTTTCTCAGCATGAATCTTATTAGCATTTTTCTGTGCTTGGCAATAAGCAACTCAATATTCCCCATAGCCTCACCCCTTCATTGCCCCCAGCAGAAGACTCTGATTTTTTTTTTAAGAAGCATTCTCTAACAGCTGTACAAAACACATTTTTTTTAAAGTTTGCCCTACTGGAGACAGGTGAAAGACTGACTTTCAGCAGCTGTACCAGAGACGACCTCCAAGGGTCCTTTGCATTAATATGTAAAGCAATAATCGGTAAGTAGTACCTTTTGACAAACAACAGGTGGCTTTTCATTCTAAAAGAGTCAGTATCTTATTGTGAATCAAAGGTACCCCGTTGTTCTGCCATCACTTTCCAGTACCTCCTACCAGCTCAGGGGATACAGATAGCTGCACAGACTAGAGCAGCTCCACTTCCCCCAGAGTTGCCTTGCATGCTTAAATTGAACTTCAATGGTCCAGCAAGTCACTTCCCCACTGCACGCTTTCCTTACACTCTCACATCATGGGGGGTTTTTGAACTGAAAAGACAGGCTTCCTAATCAGAGAAAAGAAACCATAATAGAGCATTCTCTGAAAGAATATTCAACACTAGAATAAGCACACACAATGTGGAATTTTTTTTCCCCTCTCTTTTATACCATTCTTACTACCCAGACCATGCACTCGGGCTTGAAATGCCTATTGAATGAACATGTAACTCAGTTTTGAAACAATTTCTATAATTGATATGAACAATGTTTTTTTCTGTATTGAGTTGAATATGCCAGCAAGATTACAAATGCTGAGATTTTATTTAGGCCCATAAAGACTGGGTGATTAGTTTCCAAAGAATAGGGTATGAATACTCCCACTTTACCTGAGTTTCTGAATGCCATATTAACCATATGGCAGACCAAGGTGAGCTGGTTGTGTATTTACAACATTCCTGAAAACAAACTGGAGTTACTACAGATAATTAGACATGTACTACTAACCTCCCAGGCTTAGTCCTGTTCCTAAAGTAGACACAGTAGACATAGGTGTGTGAATCTAATAGCTTTCTTCCACATAACAAGTAAATTATTGAGATGACTCTATAGTATTTTAGTAAGTATTTTTCATCTTAGAATTTACAAATATTTGTAATCTGCATGATACACTTTGGGTTGGACTTTAAGTGTGTGTAATTAAATACACCATTTGTTTGGTTTGTTATAGTTTTGTTGTTGTTGTTGTTGTTGTTTTCTTTTGTTTTTTGTTATGCTGGGAATCAAATCCAGAATATTGTGCACACTAGGCAAGCACTCTACCACTGAGCTTCATCCTTATGCTCTAATACACATTAAAAATGAACTGTATGTTATCTCTGTCTCTACTTGTACTTAAATATCAGTCCTTATAATACTTAAGAGAAATAAGAGAATATAACATACAAAATGTGAAAGACACATACTGCTAACAAAGGTGACATAAATTTGAAATAACATTCAAACATAAAATTAAATTCAAGGCTACTGGCCTCACCATATTAGAGTACAAAGCACAGGAATATTTGAAAACGCTTAATCTCTCTCCCTCTTGTATTTTCAGGCAACTTTCGCAAAACAATCATTCAAGAAGTGGAACACTGATCTAAGATTCTGACGAATAACATTACTGTATTAGAAGTTCTTAGCTTTGGCTTTATTTCTGACTTACAAAACATTCATAAAAGTGAAACAGGCACTATTTTTATTCTGTTCCAAGTTGGAGCTTAAACTCTATACCTACCAAAATGATAAAACAGCCTCCAAGAGTGTAAATGAAGTTTATTTAATGTTTCAAGCAAACATGCAGGAAGGTTTATAGAATCTTGTTAAGGGTTTTCCAGTATGCAGGAGTGGAAATAACAAATTAGCTTAATGATGTACACTGTTTTGATATTGAGTTTCTACTATGTAGAAGGGGCATTTGGTTTACTATTTTATTCTATTCTAGAGCCCTTTTCATATTTTTCCCTATTATAGAGGATGAAACTCAGTTAGAACTTGAGAGGTATGTACATTTTATACAACAAAATTTCAAATCCTGTCATCAAATCAGTCAAGGTCAAAATAAAACACATACACTCTTTTAGTCCTTTTTATGTTGCTATTAAGAGAATAAGAGCAGTTTGTAATGAAGAGAGCTGATTTCCCTCAATCTTCTGGAGGCAGGGAGGTATAAGCTGAGGGTCAGTTGCATCTGAGGAGAGCCTTCTCTCTGTGTCATAATATGGTAGAAGATGTCACATGAGTGAGAAAGAGAGCACTCAACTTTCAGAAGAAATATACTTTGCATAATAAATTCTTCTGAGGAGAATGCATTAATCCCTTCATGGGGTAAATCCCTTATGACATAACTACCTTTTTAATGTCCTGTCTCTCAGCACTTTTGTGCTGAAGGTTAGGATTTCCATACAGGAAGTTTGGTAAGCATGATTAACCCAGGGCACCTAGATTTTAGTGTAGTGTGTCTTCAGTAATAGAAGGAATTCCCATATTTCTGGATGTTTTCTGAACACTGAGGTATAGATGCTTCTTTTTACTTACTGAAAGGCTTTGCCTGCTAGAATAATATTATGAATAATTAATATTTTCTAGTAATTATCAAAAAAATTCTGTATTTAAGCCTAAGTTGTCAAATAAGGCAAAGGTTTGAGTTAGAAGGAGCTGTCTACACTGATAAATGTAACAGTACTTTAAAATGAACAAATCAGATCACTATATAATATGGACTAAAGCTATCTATGATCTATCTATGTATTTACCTTCTTAATATGTTTTTAAACATTTAGCAAGAGGAAATATCAGTGCAGAAACCAGCTCTTTTCCAATTCATTAATGATACTTTTAATATGAACCAGACCTACAAGTCACACTTGAGAAAACACTTAAAGATTCTGGAAGAGCACTCATTATAATTAAATGCATACATCTCCAAGGTCACTTGTAATAGATGTAATGCAATCACAGATAAAGAGCCAACAGAAGGACAAAAATAAGTTCTAACACCATATCCAATGATCTCAGTTGGCGACTATTATAACTGTGTCTAAATTTACTACTTAAGCTCCTCTGGCTATCTATGCAGATAATTCACTTGGATAAATTAGATACTTAATTTAATATAATTACAAATTCATTGTTAATCTAAATGTTCTGCCACCAAGAGAAGATCTTAACCTTCCTTTATGCAGAAAAACATTCAGTTGTATTAACAAATGTGCTTTAATGCTAATGAATGAGTGTTGTCTAAGATAGTTGTCTAAGCTAGTTTTACACCCAGCATGTGTAAAAGAGATAAGTAGCAGGAGAAGTCAGCACAACCATCCCTGCCATGTTCAGAAAGTACCTGCAGACTAAATATTATAATTTAATGTATTTGTGCAGGAAAACTATAATTTTGTTCATTTGGATGCATGAACATTATTTATATTTTTGTGCCATGTAGTAACTGTTCTCATCTGATAATCCCTATTGACTATTTTAAAAATTGTTAGAAGCTTAATACCTTTTTTAAGTTAATACAGTCTTCCTAGAGCTTAGCCCATATTTAACATCAAGACTCAGATGTGATTATCCTCTTCCATATTTGGGCAAGTTTGTAGAGACATAAGCCTATTTGTTATTTCTTAATCAAAACGAAAGAGAACATATTGTATCTGTTTATTTTTGTGATTAACAACTACTGGGAGTCTGCTAAAGCACGGATTCATTTAAGTCACACCTTTCTAAATGACTAGCTATAGATTGTTTTATTTTCTAACTAGGAACAGATGCAAGACTGCAGTTTGAAATGAGGTAACACAGAATTGGGCTATTTTCCTTTTTAACTGTGTTCTAACTCTGAATTACACTATTATGTTCCACTAAAAACCTTGTTTTGCCAGAGCCTGCCTTTTACATGTCTTTTTGATTTTACACCGATTTTGGAAACCCAGGTGTCTTTAAGAGTCCATCAAAGAAATTAGATTATCCCAGCAGCTAACACGCTTGGGACTGCTCTCTATATATTCTCTGTTTATGGCTCAAAATACTTTTGACAGGAATGTCTCGCCAGTAGGTGTGAACATATATACAAAAAATAAAGCTCTGATACCTCAAAAGAGAAACTCGTCCTGGAAATATGGTAGACACAACAGCATGTAGAGCCACATACTTGCCGTCTGTGCAATATAAAAAAATAAATAAATAAGCTTTCTAAGCAAATAAAATGATGACTCAACAGATGGAGTGAAGTTAAGAAACTGAACAGCTATGCCCACAGAGCACAATGATCTAATACCAGGCTTGTTTGTAACAACTGAATTGAGGAAAATTAAATAAATAAAACAAAATTTGTCAGCCTTATTTATTCTGTTCCCCTTTTAATGTTACAACAAGTTAATTTCAATCTCAGAAAGGTGTTTATTCTCTTTTTTAAAACTGCTTACTTTTTTTTCATAGACTCAAATGTCACTGCATTTCAAGATTTGGATTAAGCAGAATAGACAAAAAATTATTTTTCTAGTATTATTTTATCCAGAGCTTGTGTGGCAATTTGTAAAGGAGATCATGTGATTTGTGCATGTGTATGTGTTCGAGAGAAAGCAAATGCTTTTCTCAGATCTGAAAAGCAGTTATTAGCAAACACCAGATTAAACCTACATATATTAGAATCTTTTGCTCCTTGACTGCTCTTTGAAACAAGCTGCCTTCTCTTGACATGTGTGATTGACAGAGTAGTCAACCATAATCAAGCCAAAGGGGGAAAGCTTTATAAAGCTCAAAATAATTCTTCATGAAAAATAAGATTTGGGAAGAATAAAATGAAAAGGTACACTGAAGAATTTCACACATGATGCTGTGAACCTGAAAAAAATTTAAAAAAGGAATTTTAGCTCCACAAATATGGGTAAAAAGCTTTTTGTTTTATTCATGTATAGATTTTAACTATAGATACAAGTAGTTGAAGTATAGTTGTAACATGAATGACTTTAAATATGTATGATTTTAAAAGTATTAAAAGTAATTTTTGAAATATTGCTAAGCTATAGTTTAATTTTCAATTGTCCAATATGCAGTAATAAGCTAAGTTTCAATCATCCAGGGCCTTAAGTGCAATATATGTATGTAAAAGTCATCTGATGCATAATTAGATGTAAAGATGAAAACCAGTATAGTATTTACACTTTCATCACTTCTATGGTCACTTTAGGGCAATTATAATAAAACTAATTAAAATTACAGAGCAAAACCAAGTGTGCATCTGGTTTGACAGTGAGAGCTAAGGAATATATTTATAGTTCTGCAACTATTAAGGTTCGAAATAGAACAAAGACCTTTGTACCAAGCCCTTGTTAAAGAATTTGGTACAGTCTTCATTTGAGGCTTGTAACTACAACAGCCATGTTGTTGTGCCTCAACATTCTTATAATTAGGTGAACTCAACTAAGTCCTCACAATAATCAACAACCCAACATGCAATTATTTAGATCCACACTTTTCTCTATTAGACCCATTATACTAGTATTGGTATTTAAGAAATTTTCTAAAAAGCATATCTTTATTTTATTTTATTTTTCCTATCAATTCAATTATGTGTTAATGGATCCAATTCTGAATGCCACTTTCATTCGGTTATATAATCTCCACAGTCCATGCTGGGACTGTGACAGCCTTTCAATCTTTACTTTTTGTGACATTAACAGTTTTGAAGCATATTTTGCCAGTTATTTTTCAGTATGTTTTTCTGATCAGGTCTGGTCCTCTATGCATAGTTGGACTCCAGCCTCTTCAATTCTGAAACACCATATTTTCTTTCCTCCTTTTCTCAATCACTGTTTCTCAGCATAGAGTAGGAAAGAACAAAACAAAAAACTGAACAGACCAATGTCTTCTCATACTATACTCTCAACACTTGTAACAATTCACTTCCAACAACAGATGTTTGGGGTTTTCCCACCCACACATCAGATTCTCCTGTCAAGACAAACTGGATATCCTATAATTCAGTTCAATTCAATTCTGACACCATTCAACTGGCATTACAGTCACTTCTCATAGATGAAAGACTCCATCGCACGAGACTGAGCCCTTCCTTTAATCTGGGTCTCTGGAATTTCTGAAGCGCATTCTATAAAACAGGAGGTTCTGGAGACACCCCTTTCCCAGTTCAGTCATTTTTTTACAACTCACAGACTCAAGAAAGTGGTTTATTTATGGCCACTTTTTATTATAAAGAATATTATAAAGAATAAATGTGAGCAGGTATGTGGAAGAGGGGAATAGACCAGATGTAGTTTCCAGAGTTTCAGTACCTTCTCTAGGCATATCATACTCTTGGCACCTCTACATTTTCAGCAACATTTACACTCTCCAAACGGTACTATTTTTTTTAAATGGGGTTTTCATAATTAGCTCTGGCTGATTGAAGTATTGATTATTACTAAGTAATTTAAAATTAGGTTCCTCACCTTCCCTTGAAGTCAGAGAGTAGAGAAGAAACCTCCCTAATCACTTGTTTGGCTCTTCTGGCAACCAGTCTCATCATTGGAATATCCAGATTTACATCAACCATTAGTCCCCTTATTAACATGCAAAAACACTTTCCAAGAAGTTGTACACCAGTAAACTCAAACCAAAATGCTTTATTTCTTATTTTACAATGAATCACATTTGCTGTTTTTTTTCTCTATTCTTCCTTTAAAGTTTGAGTGATGATTCTGAGCAGTGAACCCAGAGTGCTGGGTTCTATGTTCCACCATCTATTTTTTAAATCTCTCTTTCTCTTATCAAATTCTATGCTTTAAATAACTTATGCACTGAGATGACTTTCAAATTTCACAAAACTTGAAGTTGGGCCATATTAGTGAGGGAAAGGTAGAGGGTATAGGCAGCTAGGGCAAGGTGGTGAGGGAGGTAATTGGGGGAGAACTAGAACAAAGGGTCCTAGATGCATTTTTTCAATAACAAAAGTGCTCATGGACACAAAGCGGGGACCCAGTCAGATAGACGCTTCTGTGACTTGTACTCTTGTGAAGGAGATTCAATAGAAAAACTAAAACAGACAAGTGGACACAACAGACACCAATCAAAATAATACTGAGGAAGGAGTGCATGGACAGGAGAGGAATAAGGAAAAGAGGAAATCCCAGAGACCATATAAAGAATAATCCAAAACTCCCCGACCAGACTCCTGGCTCCAGGGCCCACTTCTCTTGGGAGAAGTCTGTTACTATTGCTTTTGCAATAAACCTGATGCTTGTATCACTCTGTCCTGTTCTTCAGTTCTTTGCTGTACAGAGACAATGAACCTAATATGCCCAGATGGTAGCATTAGCATTGTTGGTTGTAATTGAGTTATAAAATTAAAAAATAAAGAGGTCATTTTTTGTTTAAGGAATTTCATTTTTTGAGAATTATAAATATGTATGTATTTTAAGTACAAATATGCAAATACCTATGCTCACATCAGATGGTAATATATGAAGCATTAATATTTCCCCTCAAAATTTTAGAATCCAGCATTAGCATTGCTGATTGTAATTGAGTTATAAAAATTTTTAAAATATAGGTCATTTTTTGTTTAAGGAATTCCATAGCCCCATATTGAAACTAACAGGATTAATAAAATGTAGTTATTTGAGAAAAGTTTTCAGAGTATATCTCAAGAATTCCAAGTGTTGGTGTTTTTATTTTAAGCAAGCAAATTGTGTGTGCTTCTACAATCCATTAAATTACTATAACTATCTTAAATTTTAGGTTGACTGATGGTTCTAAAATGCTGTGCTTCCAAGGATCAAGATTTTCTTTTAAACTATGTTCTCATTTTGTTTTTGAAATGAATTCAAATGTGTTGGGAAAAGAAGCCATCATTTATTAAACAATTATTACCTGTCAAAATCCATGTTTGGGACATTTGTATTCCAAGTCCACAAACTTGAAGAGTGGTTCAGGGTAGACTGACATTATTGGATCTACCCGAAACATCATAATTTTCAAAGGGTGACCTTCAGGCTGGTATTTGCCTAGCTGAGTCACACCACAAG
Organism: Callospermophilus lateralis; assembly: GCF_048772815.1. Taxonomy (NCBI): domain Eukaryota; kingdom Metazoa; phylum Chordata; class Mammalia; order Rodentia; family Sciuridae; genus Callospermophilus; species Callospermophilus lateralis. The sequence continues at coordinate 4,731,680 of NW_027517238.1, forward strand.
ACTTGTCAATAGACATTAAGATGTGTCCTGCTGGGAGATAAAGTGTGTTGCACTGTTGTTAGAAAAACATTAATCTTGAATCTAGGACATCAGGTCTACTTATTATAGCCATTGGAGAGCTCTATCCATCACATGACACTATAAAATATAGTCTCATGATTTCCATAGTCAGTACAAATATAAATGAGTTCATTTTTCTGTGCCTATTCCATTTCAATATACATACAGTGTTCTCAACTCACCTTAACAATGAATGGTGTCCATTTACTCAACAACTCCTTCTATGATTAAAGGTATCAATATTACATATATTTATATAAAACTTGCACTGAGGAGGATCATGTTTGAATAGTCACATTAAGAATTACAAATATGTAAATAACTATACTCACATCAGATTATAATATATGAAACATTAAGATTTTTCCCTCAGAATTTTAGAATCAGTTAGTCTTAAAATATTTTACTCCAACTAGTTTACCAGATAAATACAGTTAACCTAGTTTAATTTAAATTCCACATTAAAATGCTTGTTTTTTAGCAATTTGATATTTGGGATATACAGCTACCAAAACTATTTGTTGTTTGCCAGACCTCAAACTTACATGGGGAGGTCATTTATTTTTAAGTTTGTTAAATCTGGCAACCTTAATTTCAAAAATACAATCAATACTTGAAAAGTATTAATTTATATATTAATAATTACTCAGCACTTACTATATGACAAATGTACTAATATACATTCATATCCAATGAATAAAAAAACTGTTCAGTTCCTGGGCTAGGGTTGTGGCTCAGTGGTAGAGCACTTGCCTGGCAGGTGTGAGGCCCTGGATTAGATTCTCAGTGGCACAAATAAATAAATAAAGTCCACTGACAAATAAGAAAATTTTTTTAAAAAATTGTTCAGTTCCTCAAAGAGCTTACTGTTCAGTAAAAGAGAAAGACAAGTAAATTTGTACCTCTAGACAGCATGAGAGTTTTAATAAATGTTCACTGGGTAACAGAGTCACTAGTTGGAAGTTATCTAAGCCATTTTTGGGATTATTGAAGATGTCAGAAAGAAGATATAGTGGAAGTAAAATTTTGATGGGTAAGTAGGATTCAACCTGGCACAAATGTAGTCCTTTTTGTGCTGCTACAACTGAGTACCACAGGCTGGGTAATTTATAGTAAATCAAATAGTATGTTTTGTAGTTTTGGAAGCAGGCAAATCCAAGATGAAGGCATGATCAGCATCTTGTGAGGGAATCTTTCAACAGGACAAAGCCATGCCCTTCAGCTCCACTAACCTTGCACTTAATTTTGCTGCTCCTTTTTAGGAGAAACAAATAGGATATTGATAAGGTAAATAAAAATGGTGTTCACAGACCCTGAGTGTCTGCATCCAAAAAAAATCTAGAATGACAATTTGGAGGTAAAAGACAATAAGTTCATAATTACCATACTTTATTAGTCACTGTATTTACCTTCCAGATGCTATCTTTTATCATATTTTTTCTTATAATATTTGCTATTAATTTTCTAATTTTTCTACTATGTTACAGGAAAAAAAATGACCTTTGCTAACTAAATCTTGTCATTTACTACATAATTTTTCTTGGTGCCTAAAAGAACCATACAGATTTAATGCAATTTCAATCAAAATCTCAATGATATTTTTATAGAAATAGAAAAAGCAGTCATGAAATTTTTCTGCAAAAATAATAGACCCAGAATAGCTAAAGCAATCCTTAGCAAGAAGAGTGAAGCAGGTGGCATCACTATAGCAGACATTAAACTAGAATGCAGAGCAATAGTAACAAGGACAGCATGGTATTAGCACCAAAATAGACTCATAGACCAATGCTACAGAACAGAGGACACAGAGACTAACCCACATAATTACAGTTATCTTATATTAGACCATCGATGCTTTGGAGAACCAACATAAATTGCAGAAGAGTCTCTTCAACAAATGCTGCTGGGAAAACTGGAAATCCACATGCAACAAAATGAAATTAAACCCCTTATATAACAAATTAAAAGTTTAAAAATTAAAAAAAAAAATAAACCTCTATCTCTCCATTCATAAAACTGAACTCAAAGTGAACCAAGGACCTAGGAATTAAACAGGAGACACAGAGCCTATTAGAAAAAAAAATAGGCCCAAATTTCCATCATGTCAAATTAGCCCAAACTTCCTTTATAAGACCCCTGTAGCATAAGAATTAAAATCAAGAATTAATAAATGTGATGGATTCAAACTAAAATGCTTCTTCTCAGCAAAAGAAACAATCAGTGAGTGTGGATAGTGGTGACAGTGACTTGGAGACCAGTGTCTGAAATTGGGGTCCCTGATGACTTTGGCTGTGAAGTGACTGGGAAAGTCTCTTTGCAAAGGCATAGAATGCCCTGTTGCTACTGAGATGTCCTCCATGCTAGATTCTTATCAGCTTCAACCTTAATCTCAGGCACAGCAGCTCCTAGGAATGAAGGAACTTCCTTGCTAAGATAACCACAATGTTTTGCCTCCTCCTAAATCTGTCTGAGAATTAGTAACTTTAAGCAATGGATTTTCTTGAGAGCAGCACAATGCTCCTAACATTGCACATTGAAACTGCAGAATGTAACTGAGGAAATAGCTGCATACTGTTGCTAACTCTGTAACTTTCATGAATACAAAATAATAATAATAATAATGTTACATAGTCTTTAATCTGATTTAGAGACATATATAATAAAGATTGCTGGTGTAATTCTTTAGACCTGTTTCTCCACCAGAGAGAAGTGACCTGTCCAAGCCCAGCTTTATCTTCAAGATCTGTGTGTGCTGACTCTTTATTTCTTCTAATCTTCCATCACCCCTCACCAGAACCTGCTAGTTTGGCCACGCTGGTCACAGCAACTAAGGTGAATAAAAATTTAGGATTTTTGGAACAAGCACATCAGATAGAGCACTAATCTCTAGGATATATAAAGAACTCAAAAATCTTAACACCAAAAAAACCAAATAACCCAATCAATAAATGGGCCAAGGAACTGAAGAGATACTTCTCAGAAGAAATTAACAATCAATCAACAAATATATGAAAAAATATTCAACTTCTCTAGCAATTAGAGAAATGCAAATTCAAAACTACGCTAAGATTTCATTTCACTCGAGTCAGAATGGCAGCTTTATGAAGACAAACAACAATAAGTGTTGGCGAGAGGATGTGGGGAAAAAGGCACACTCATACATTGCTGGTGGAACTGCAAATTGGTGCAGCCAATATGGAAAGCAGTAGAGAGAATCCTTGGAAAACTTGGAATGGAACCACCATTTGATCCAGTTATCCCACTCCTCAGTTTATACACAAAGAACTTAAAAACAGCATACTACAGGGACCCAACAACATCAATGTTTTTAGCAGCACAATTCTCAAGGGCTGAATTATGGAACCAACCTAGATGCCCTTCAGTAGATGAGTGGATAAGGAAAATGTGGTATACATACACAATGAAATATTATTCACCATTAAAAGAGAATAAAATCATGGCATTTGCAGATAAATGGATGGAGTTGGAAAATATAAAGCTAAGTGAAGTTAGCCAATCCCAAAAACCAAAATGCTGAATATTTTCTCTGATTTAAGGATGGTGATTCATGATTTGGTGGGGGGATGGCATGGGGGAATTAGATGAACTCTAGATAGGACAAAGGGGAGAGAGTAGAAGGGAGGGGAAATGGGTGTAGGAAAAACAGTGGAATGAGATGGACATCATCAGTACCCTAAGTACATGTATTAAGACGCAAATGGTGTGACTCTACTTTGTGTACAATCAGAGATATGAAAAATTGTGCTCTATATGTGTAATATGAATTGTAATGTATTCTGCTGTCATACATAACAAATTAAAATTTAAAAAACATAAAAAATGTGACATAGTTTTTGTTTCTTTGGTTCTCCTTATCATGTTTGCTATGTAGAATTCCTTCTTTAGTATGCCATGTATAAAATTTTACTTTTAATCTCATATCAGTTTCTATTGTAATAATTTGATCAATTTCTACTGTTTTTCCTAAGTAATCTGAATATTAATGGTGAGAAAATATTTCACTAGTCATCTTGGGTATACTTATTTTTAAAAAAATTCCCTTTCTGCCAGGTGCAGGGGCATAGGTCTGTAATCTCAGCCATTTGGAAGCTGAGGCAGGAGGATTGCAAGTTCAAGACCATTCTCAGCAACTTAGTGAGGCCATTACTTAATTCCATACTGGAAATTATTTTAAAACATGTTAATAAAATATATGTGTATATAATGATACCACCATGTATTTAACTAAAGGTATATAAAAATTAGAATTAGTAAGCAGCTTAGAATGACCCTGTCTCAAATGAAAAAAATAAAAACCACTAGGAATATAGTTCATTAGTGAAGTACCCATAGGTTTAATCCAGAATAAAAAAAAAATTCTTTGTGCTTCAAATTAGAGTTCTTAATGAATGTAAAAGAAAGCCATCTTCATACTTTGAAGAATAAGAAATTTATTCATATTTTACATATTGATAAGTTAAAGTATGAAACAATTTAAATACTTTCACATTTATAGAAAATAAATAGTCTGTTACTATCATTCATAGTGAATGTGAACACAAATTCATGCCCCCCCATCATAGCATTTGTATCTCAGACATTAGAACAGTCTCAATTATAAGAAGCAGCAATAAACTTTTAAGGGTTTTCTATAAAATGATAATCAAAGACATATGTCACATATGTAGTATAGAATAATATTTAGTCTTACACTGTACTTAATTCCATAATGGAAATTATTTTTAAACATGTTAATAAAATATATGTGTATATAATGATACCACCATGTATTTAACTAAAGGTATATAAAAATTAGAATTAGTAAACATAACTAATTGAACCTGAGACTAAACAATAGCAATAAGCAAAAAAAATTAACAAATAATAGTGAAAATTATATTCACAAGGTCTATCTAATTTGTGGTTTAGATAAAAGGTCAGTGTTGGGGAGTTTTCTCAGTGGCAGAGCACTTACCTAACAGGAGCAAAGCTCTGAGTTTGGTTCACTGTCCTAGGAGCAAGGATGGGATGGGCTGGGACGTGTAATAAATGGTCAAAGGGAAATCTATATATCCTCTAGTTTATTATTCAACTCTAATTATGATACAAGCACCATTATTTTTTTAAGAGAGAGGTAGAGAGAGAGAGAATTTTAATATTTATTTTTTAGTTATCGGCCGGCACAACATCTTTGTTTGTATGTGGTGCTGAGGATCGAACCCAGGCCGCATGCATTCCAGGCTAGCAATATTTCCTATAAAGTTAATGTGTAAATATCTAAACATCTTTCTCTTGGACACTTTTAATAATACATTTGATTTAATACTAATTTCATGCGGCATAAATGAAAAAATAATAAAACTGAAGTAATTCTTAGAAAAGAAAATTTACAATATTGATAGATGAGGTCTAGAGAAAAAGATAATCAATTTGATGATGTCTATACAAATGACTATCTCCTTGAAAGTTGAGGAAAATGTGTTAGTGCACAGATGAGCCAGAGAAAAATAACAAGAAAGGAAAACCTTACAGTATGACTCATGGATTGGACATCTGGAGAAAATATTATTTGCAGAAAATATTCAAATTCAAAACATAAAATTTTTCCCAAACAGAACAAGTTAACTATTATTCCCTATGTTGAAACTTGTAAAAATGTTTCTTATATTACCATGAAGTTTCACAATGTGAGAATTTATCTTTTGATAAATAAAGTCACTTTTTATAAAAAATTCTGTAAGCTAAGACTCTACAATTATATGTTGAGCAATTTATGAAGATCCCTTCTTACAAGAAAACAAGAGTAGGGATAACTAGATGTATAATTTAAATTTACAGAGGGGTACAATTCTAGAGTAGATTGTAATTAAGGCCATCATTCAAAATGCCACAGGTAATTCATTAAATATTTTTATTCACTCATTTGCAAATATTTATTAAATGCTCTCTTCCTGCCAGACACTGAGCTGGCATAAGACTTGGGGAGAAAAAAATCGCACTACCTTTTCGAACTTAAGTGAGAAAATACACACATCTTTAAAGTTATTTCCAATTTTGAAAAGTAGTTATAAGGAAATAAACAAAGCCCAACAATATCATCAACAACAACAAAAACCCAGCTTCAGAAAATAAGTAGAGAAGACTCTTAGAAAGACAAAGTAGTCTTTGAGGCTGGGCCATTAAACAAAACTTCAATTTTGAGGTGTTAGCAAGGAAAAGGCAAAGAAAAACTTTGAGGAAATTGTGAACAATTTATGAAACAGTATAAAATTTGACAAACTTAAGGAATTAAGAGTCTTTGCCCCACCGTAACCTAATCAATGATTCTAGAAAACTGAGAAACACATAGCTAAAACCACACAGTGTCTATTGGACTGAAAGGAATAATTGATTGATTTCTAAGAGACATAAAGATCTGTTGAATGACATGTAAAGTGAAATGATATAAGCAAATGTTTTCCACAACAAGAATTGCAGAAGGGATGATTAATGAGGGAGAAGGGAAATTAAGTAAGCAAGAATTAATTTTCACGTTGATTTTCCTCAGACATCCCTTCCTACCTGTCCCTAAATTTTCTAATTTCAGTGGTGATGTCATCATTCTTCTTACTGGAACCCAGAAATTAAGCATTGTCTGTCTTTCTTATTCTTTAAGGCAGTAGTAGTAAAGATAGAGAAAAGAAGTCATGTTGTATAGTATTTCAAAGGTAAAAGCAATACACTTGGAGTGCTTTCAACATAGCACACAGGAAAATAAAGAGTCAGCTGGATGCTGTCTCTACCTTCAGTATGTGAGCAATCAGTGACTCCCTGGTGCAGTAAAATGTTAGTAATGCATAATATTTAATAGTTGCACAAACATGAGGAACACTAAAATATATATTTTTTTTAATTATAATGATGGTTGTGGGTTAATATGTTGATTTCTCTAAGAAATGTTTGTAAGAAATGAGGATCCCTAGGCATTTGCTCTGTGCATTATTGATTAGGCCACAAAACAATAAATAACTTCAAGTAAACTCATCTGGATTTGGAATGTGTTGGAAGAAAGAAAAAAAGAAAAGAAATTCAATGTGAAGCAAGACAAAATTAAAAAAAAAGCAGAACAAAAAACAAATGGAAAGAAACAAGAATGAATGACAAAACAAATAGAATTGAAAATTTATGCCACAGAACAAGAACTTTATCATGATTTGAACCTTTCAAATACCAAAAACAATTATTCTTGGGATTGTTTTCTTTAATTTTAGCAGACTCTGGCAATAAGTCTAATTGTATAACACTAAGAATTAAAGCTAATTCTTGAATAAACTACCATTTTTAAAAGTCCAACATTCTCAAATAATTAGCCAATCATTTATTAAATTAGCAAGTCAGACTATGATTGAAATATTTCTTCAGAAACAACTGGTCATTTTTTTAAACAATGACACATTAACAAAGCCTATAGGTGCCAAAGGCATTCTGTGACCTATTTGGTGATGCTGCAGTATGGCATGTGGTGCTGCCATGGGCAGATGCTTTCTGGCCCTGTCAGATTTCTGACAGTGGAGATTACCACATGGGGAGGGCTGTGGCATTGGCTGTAATGTGGCACAATGGAGGAGGTTTGGATGGAGCCACACATTGCTGACTAGGGAACCTCAGTAATATGCAGTGTTCCTTTCCTCCGTCTTTCTTTCTGGCAGCTGGCTGCGTGGTGTCGGGTTGATTCCTCCCAGGACACTGGGCCCCGAAGTGTCTCATTGATTGTTTATACAGCCTTTATATCTCTAAGCTTCTTGGATGGTGATTCCATTTCCTTCATTATTTTAGGAAAATGTTCAGTTATTTATGCTATCAAATATTTATACTTCCCTTTTCATCTTTGAGCATTTCAATGACTTATATGTTAGACATTCAGAGCTGTGCCACAGCTCTTAGATGCCATCTTCAAACATTAATCACTTTCTATTTCTTATTTGTGTTTGAATATGTCCAATTTCTCTTGTTAAATCTTTTACTTTGGGGCTGGGGATGTGGCTCAAGTGGTAGCACGCTAGCCTAGAATGCGTGAGGCACTGAGTTCGATTCTTAGCACCCATAAAAATAAAATAAAGATATTGTGTCCACTTAAAACTAAAAAATAAATATTAAAAAAATCTTTTACCTAGCTTTTACCCCTTGTCTAAAGCTAGGATTCTAATGAAATCATTGGTGTTGCACTTTGTGGTAAATGTAGTAGATGAACCATAGTAATATTAACCTGTGCAAGTAATCTGAAATTTAACAAATTTGAAATATAAACTTTTTCCTCCATCTCATAAAACTTGTAAAAGTCAAGTCATCAGAACTAATACTGATTGCCACTATGGGAACTTTAGTAGTCAATGTGCTATTTTAACTACATATTTTTATTTTAATCTTTTAAAATACTTTTTACCCTTAAATATCTGCTGATGGAGGCATAAAATCATATTATTTCTAAAGCCTTCTTTAAATAGTTGTGTATTCAATTTAACTGATAAAAAAATTAACTTGTATATTGCTGTATACTCGAAATGCGTCAGTTCTATAAAATGTAAAGTGTATATTCTTTATGAGTGAATTCAGCTCTAGAAAGCAGTAAAATGTCGAACTATTTTACCTTTTAATATAAAATATCCAATTTCTTCAAAAAATATTCAGAATATATGAAATTTTGGAACCCAGAACCATGGTGCTAACTCACGTGGGAGCCAAGGACAAAGTTAGTACCAGGACTACCGAGACAATGAGAAGACCCAAAATGGAACCCAGGCCCACCTCACCTCTATCTTGTGACACTGCAGCCATTGCCATAGTTCTGCCCATGCAGTAGCCTCAAACTTGGGACAACAGATAGAGCATGGAGGCAACTTCATCTGTAAACAGACAGCCCCCCTTTTTAGCCCCATCTCTGAAAGTGGTTGCAAACCATCTTGGGACACCCTCACTGCTATCTCCACTATTTCCACCACCACCTTTAGTTGCAGTAGCATTTATCATGGGACACCAGCCAGGTTCTAAAAGCCCAACACCAAGGTGAGATACAGGTAATCAGTATGGACACTATAAGAGTATAGGGTAGAAACTCTTTCCTCAGATCTACACTGCAAGAAAGGAAGACACATAGACATAGACAACATAAAAAAAACAAGGGATGAAAGAGCCCCAAATAAACTAAGATATACTCTAATAATATAATCCATGTATTGCAGAGTTGATTAAATTTTTAAAAATGCGGTTCAGAATATACATAATTAACATGATCTACTAATTAAAGAATGACCCAAATGAGCAACTACAGGGAAAAAAAAATATCATTCAGGGGCAGGGCTCTCAGTGGGAGAGCACTTGCCTAGCATGTGTGAGACCTGGGTTCGATCCTCAGCACCACATAAAGGTAAATAAATAAAATAATAAAAAAATTATCACTCTAACAATGAGATAAGAAATCAAATATAGGAAACCTTTGATCACAACAGCAAAGAGATAAGGAAGCAAATACAGGTAAAAAAGACTACTTGAAGAAAAGATAGCTAATCTGAAAAAAAAGCCAATTAGAAATCCTTGAAAAAAAGAAACAATAAACCACATAAAAAACTCAATAGAAAGCATCATCAACAGACTAGATCACTTGGATGACAGACTGTCAGATAATAAAGAACAATCTTGAAAATAAAGTTGACCACACAGTGAAGATAGTAAGAAACTATGAACAGAACATCAAAGAATTATAGGAAAATATGAAAAGATGGGATAGAGGAAGGCACAGAGTCTCAAACCAAAGAATGCACACTATTTTCTATGAAATAATATCAGAAAAATTTCCAAACATGAAGAATGAATTAGAAAATTAAATACAAGAGGCTTACAGGACACCAAATGTACCAAACTACAACACATCTAAACCAAGACATATTATAATAAAAATGCCTAGCATAAGGAATAAAGATAGAATTTAAAAGGCATAAGAGAAAGAATTCAGATTACATGTAGGGGGAACCAATTAGGATTTTGTAGATTTTTCAACACAGACCCTGAAAGCTAGAAGATCCTGGAACAACATATACCAAGCTCTTAAAGAAAATGGAAGCTAATCAAGAATCTTATATTCTACAAAATTAAGCTTTAGATTTGATGAAGAAATAAAAATCTTACATGATAACAAAAATTAAAAGAATGTACAACTAGAAAGCATACACTAGAGAACATCCTTGTTAAAATATTTCATAAGGAGGAAATTAAAATAAACAATGAAAATTAGCAAAGGGAGGCAGTAAACTAAAGGATAAACAAATCAAAAGAGAAAGCAAGTTAAGTTAAATTCCAAAAATAAACAAAAATGATCAAAAATACAAATCATGTCTCAATAATAAGCCTGAATGTTAATGGCCTAAACTCAACAATCATAAGACAGACTGACAGATTGGATTTTAAAAACACCCAACAATATGCTACCTTCAAGAGACTCATCTTGGTCTGGGGATGTTGCTCAGGTGGTAATGCACTCACCGGGCATGCGCAGGTCACTGGGTTCGATCCTCAGCACTACATAAAAATAAAATAAAGTTGTTTTGTCCACCAAAAACTGAAAAATAAATATTAAAAAATTTTCTCTCTCTCTCTCTCTCTCTCTCTGAGAGAGAGAGAGAGAGAGAGAGAGATTCATCTTATAGGAAAAGACATCCACAGACTGAAGGTGAAAGGTTGTGAAAAATCATATCACTCATATGGACTGTGGAAACAAGCAGGGGTTTCCATCCTCATATCAAATGAAGTAGACTTCAAGCCAAAGTTAATCAAAAGGGATAAAAAAGGGCATTTCATACTGCTTAAGGTAATGATATATTGACAAGACATAACAATTATAAATATATATGCCCCAAACAATGGAGCATATACATTCATCAAACAAACTCTTCTCAAGTTCAAGAGTCAAATCAGCCTAAAACTCAATATTTCTGGGTGACAATAACACACATCTTTCACAACTGGATAAATATTCTGAGCAAAAGCTAAACAATGACACTATATAACTCAATAATACGATCGATTAAAACTTAGACTTAACAGACATATATAGAATATTTCATCCATCAACTAGTGAATACACTTTCTTCTCAGTAGCACATGGATCCTTCTCTAAAATAGATCACATATTATGCCACAAAGCAACTCATAGCATATACAAAATCTACAGATACTACCATGCATTCTATCAGATCATAATGGAATGAAATTAGAAATCAATGGTAAAATAAAAAATAGAAGCTAGTCCAACAACTGGAGACTAAATAAAATGCCATTGAATGAGCAATGGGTTTCAGAAGATATCAAAGAGGAGATTTAAAAATTCTTAAAGATAAATGAGAACACTGATACAACATATCAAAATCTCTGGGACACTATAAAGGCATAAGTAAGGGGAAAGTTTATTGCATGAAGTTAATTTTTTAAAACAAGAAAAATTCAGAAAAATGATGATAAAACATTACATCTCAAAGCCCGAGAAAAAGAACAAACCAATTCCAAAAGAGGTAGGAGGGAGAAAATAATTAAAATCAGAGCTGAAATCAGTGAAATTTAAACAAAAGAAACAAGGTTAATATTAAAGAAGATCTTAGAAAATGGAAAGATCTCCATTGTTCTTGGATAGGCAGAATCAGTATTGTCAAAATAACCATACAACCAAAAGTACTATATAGATTTAATACAATCCCAATCAAAATCCCAATGATATTCCTCATAGAAAGAGAAAAAGAAATCCTGAAATTCATTTGGAAAAATAAGAGATCCAGCATAGCCAAAGAAATCTTTAGCAAGAAGAGTGAAGCAGGTGGCATCACTATACCAGGCCTTAAACTATACTACAGAATAGTAACAAAAACGGCATGGTATTGACACCAAAATAGACTTATAGACCAATGGTACTGAATAGAGAACATAGAGTTAAATCCATGTAAATACAGTTATCTCATACTAGAAAAAAGATGCTTAAAACATATATTAGACAAAAAATAACCTCTTTAACAAATGGTGCTGGGAAAACTAGAAATCCATATATATCAAAATGAAATTAAGCCCCTATATCTAGCCATGCACTCAAAATGCATCAAGGACCTAGGAATTAAACCAGACACCACACACCTAATAGAAGAAAAAGTAGGCCCAATTCTTTATCTGGTTGTATTAGGCCATGATTTCCTTAATAAGACTCCTATAGCATAAGAAATAATATTAAGGATCAATAAATGGGATGGATTCAAACTAAAAAGCTTTTTCTCAGCAAAAGAAGCAATCAATGAGGTGAAGAGAGAACCTACAGGATGGGAGCAAATTTTTACCACATGCTTATCAGATAGAGCACTAATCTCTAGGATAGATGAAAACTCCAAATCTTAACAAAAAAACAACTGTCCAAACAATAAATGGACCCAGGAACTGAACAGACATTTCTCAGTAGAAGATATACAATCAGTCAACAAATATATGAAAAAAATGCTCAACATCTCTAGCAATTAGAGAAATGCAAACCAAAACTACCCTAAGATTTCATCTCACTCCACTCAGAATGGCAATTATTAATACAAGCAATAGTAAGTGTTGGCGAGGATGTAGGGGAAAAAGTCACACTCATACATTGCCTGTGGGACTGCAAATTGGTGCAGCCCCACCAGCAATCCTTACCCTAAGTATATGTATGAATACATGGATGGTGTGGCTCTACTTTGTGAACAACCAGAAACATGACAAATCTGGAAATCAGTATGGAGAATCCTTGGAAACCTGGGAACAAAGCCACCATTTGACCTAGCTATCCCACTCCTTGGTCTATAACCAAAGGACTTAAAAACTGTACAATAGAAATATAGCCACATCAATGATTATGGTAGCACAATTTATAATAACTAAACTGTGGAACCAACCTAGATGCCCTTCAGTAGGTGAATTGATAAAGAAACTGTGGTATATATTCACAATGGAATATTACTCAGTATTAAAAGAAAATTAAAATATGGTATTTGCAGGCAAATGGATGGAGTTGGAGAATATTATGCTAAGTAAATTAAGCCAATCCCCAAAAACCAAAGGCTGAATATTTTCTCTGATATCTGGATGCTGATTCATAATTGGGTGGAGCATGAGAGGAATGGAGGAAATTTAGATAGGGCAAAGAGGAGGGATGGGAAGGGAGGTCGTAAGGGGGTAGGAAATATGGTGGAATGAGATGGACATCCTTACCCTAAGTACATGTATGAAGACACAAATTGTTTAGCTCTACTTTGTGAACAACCAGAAACATGAAAAATTGTGCTCTATATGTGTACTATGAATTAAAATTCTTTCTGCTATCATGTATAACAAATTAGAATAAATAAATAATATTAAAATTAAAAAAAATAAGAATGATAAAAAATATGAGATTGGTGTTTGTTAAAAAACAAACCAGAAAAATATATAATACCTATTATAAAATTTTACAAAGCATAATTTTCTCAAGGAAGTTAATAATTTAAAATTTTTTTTATTCTTTAGAATGTGTATTCTAATTTTTAAATGTAAATTAATTCACTTGTCTTTTAAAATTCAAATCCAAACAAATTCTTTAAATTTGGCAATTGATTTGTTTCATTCCACAATATTGATTTTTGCCTAAATAACTAATTTAAGGAAAATCTGTAATATTGTATTTAAAAGATAAATAGTCCTTTTTGCTCTTCCTTAGCCACATTTGTGAAAATATGGAGATAGGGTTGTAGAAAGTACTATAATTGCCTCTAACATAAACATATTCTTTTAATATGAAAACATGAATTTTTGTGTAACCATATATCGGTACTTTATATTCATTTTTTTGCATATTTACATATATCTTATTTAGAAGGAAATCTCATATAGTCAGTCAACATATATACACACAAAAATCTTACTTATAATTCTAGTAAATAAGTATGACTTTATTTTTTAGTGATAACATTTATTGAATATTTTATTGTTTAAATTATTAATTGGGACAAATGTTTTACTGTCACCTGATGAAAATGATCATCTAGAAAATATTCATTCAGGCTTGAGTCCTAAAGCTGTTAAAAAGGATCTACAGGATTGAGAAGCTGAATAGCAAGAAAACACTACCTGCAAGTTAGCATTCCATTCTCTCATAAACATTGCTGTGTAGACAAACCAGCCAAGAGCTAGACACTAAGTAAACCACAAGGCAGCGGCTATGCAAATGAATAAAGTACTGGCTATGTTACAATGAAACCAAAATTGTTAACAGTAATTCTTCAGCTTTTTTTTTTTCACTTTTTTCTTTCAAATTGTATTTTTTTTTCCTTAACAGATTATTTACAAAGTGCCGCAGTCTGGCTGGGCACAAATCACGAGCCACTGAAGCAGGAACAAACTTTATTTTTAAAGTGCAAGAAAAAACCTCACACAAGCTCCTGGGGAATTCTCCCGAATGCCACGAGGCTGGTGCAGGACCCCCAGACAGAAATATCTCCCCCAGAAATATCTCCTCCTGCACTTCCCCAACCAATGGGAACTCTCGGGGAATCCCTGGAAATCCCCACAAGAACTCCAAAATAGTGCGAGAACTAAAAAGTAGCATCAGAGGTGGATAGTAATGCTTCGCCTGTCAATCAATACTGTTGGCAAAGTGCCAGGGGCCATACAGACTCCGCTGTGGCTCTCAGCATCTTCCCCCTTCTGTTTAATTAAACAACAAGCAATGTGGCTTAGGGACCGTGCCTGTTAGGCAGTCCAATTCAACATATGGTGCTTACCCGTGATCGGATGAACTGACCTCTAGGCGTCAGCCTCCTGTCTTAGGTTGGTACCACTGCAACTGGATCATACCCGTCACTGACTACCAGTCCAGCATACAGCCATACTTGTGGATAGGCCTTTGCACCAGTGGGGGGGTGAGGTTCTTTGCCTCACCTCTGTTGGCCCCAAAATTTGGCCTTGGTGCCAGTGGGGGGGTGAGGTTCTTTGCCTCACCTCTGTTGGCCCCCAAATATTAGACCATCACTAGTAGAAGGGAGGAGGATGCAAAATGCCATGACACTAAGCCAATTGACGGCTCCTTTGAAAAATTGTACCGCCGGTGACACGAAGAGCAAAAATACTCCAGCACTACGACAATTCGGTGCACCAACAGATAGTTCACAATGCATACAAGTGATACATAGTCCAGACAAGTTCTGCAAGCAGTTCAAAGCAGAGAAATCTGTCAATATGTCCATTTCCTCCCAAAGTAAATCGATTCCTTGATTGAGCATTACTTGTTGAGTTATTATTCATTGATGCATCAGTTTATACAGTTTGTTGTGATAACTATCGAGGAAGCTGTAGTTTGGTTTTATCTTTGTCTTCACCGGCATTGGGATGAAGATAGGAACTCTGGCAATGATGCTAAGAAAAAAATTATGTAACATTCAAACAGGCACTAAGAAAACAATTTTTTGAACAATTTACATTATCCTGAACAGAATTATTAAATATAATGAAAAGGAAAGGTGAAAGTAAACAAACAGATCTGTTAAACTCCTTATTTGTTTACATATTAAAACAATTTTCAACAGCTGTTTACCCAATTTAAATTAAACCATTAAAATCACGTGAATAAAAAAATTTGGATCCATTTATTCATGAGTGCTCCTCATATATGATATATGAACATACGCACATACAGACATACAACACAAAACAGAAGTGTGCACACATAACATACAACACATAAGATGATAGTAAAGGCCTTGTAGCTTTACCTAGGTGAAATCTCCATTGCAATGTTTAAAAACTCCACAGTCAAAAAATAAAACTGATCAGAAAAACATTAACCTAGGTCTGTATGAGCTCAAAAATAAAATAGAACTTTATGCTGTGGGAAAAGGCAATAATAAAATAAATATTGAAAAGAATATCCTGGTTAATCACTGTCGCAGATGTAAGAATAGCCAAACTGGAGCTCTGGATATCAGCTGTTATGCATTTGAGTCAAATCACCTTTTTTTTTTTTTTTTCCATCCGTAGAATTCACTTTGGTTTGTTTCTCTGGAATCCAAATCGGCTATTGTTCTCCCTGTGGAAACGCACAAACAGAACCCCGACTCCAGACAATCACTGGGTCAGGACCTTAGTTAATCTCTCTGGAATCCAAATCGGCTGCTGTTCTTCCTGTGGAAACACACAAACAGACCCCCTATTCCAGACAATCACTGGGTCAGGACCTTTCCATTGTCCTGTTAGAATATCCTTCCAAAGCACTTTAGGCTTATGTACATTTTTTGGACACATATGCCTTTCCGGAGCACTAAGTCCTGATGAATCCAAATTTAAAAAGTTTAGAGTAAAAAGGGTTATTTTAAGTTTATCTTTGGGGGATATATACCCCTTTGCAATTCCCTCTTTTTGTTTTAATAAGTACATTTTAATAGTTTGATGAGCTCTTTCAACTATGCCTTGTCCTTGAGGATTGTATGGGATTCCTGTTATATGAGAAATACCAAATGATGAGCAAAATTGTTTAAAAGAGGTAGAAGTATAACCAGGACCATTATCTGTTTTTAACTGTTTTGGAAAGCCCACAGTGGCAAAATTTTGTAAGCAATGAGCTATAACATCTTTAATTTTTTCTCCAGCATGAAGGGAGCCCATCAAAAATCCGGAAGAAGTATCAACAGTAACATGCAAATATTTTAATTTTCCAAATTCTGGCAAGTGTGTGACATCCATCTGCCAAATATGGTTAGGTATCAGTCCTCTAGGATTGACTCCAAGATTAACTTGTGGTAAAAAGGTCACACAATTTTGACATTGTTTTATTATTTGTCTAGCTTGTTCCTTAGTTATTTTAAAACGCTTTTGTAAAGTGTTAGCATTGACATGGAACCTTTTATGAAAATTTGTAGCTTCTTCTAGTGTAGAGAAAAGATGTATGTCATGTGTAGTTTTATCTGCTAAATCGTTGCCCAAACGAAGGGCTCCAGGCAATCCTGTATGTGCTCTGATATGTCTTATAAAGAATGGATCTTTTCTGTCCCATATCAGACTTTGTATAGTGGAAAACAAAGAGAAAACAGTAGAGGAAGAGGAAATCCTACCAGCATCTTCAAGGGATACTATAGCATTAACTATATACTGACTATCGGAAAATAAATTAAATACAGAATCTTTAAGCATCACAAAAGCTTGTAAAACTGCATTAAGCTCTACCTTTTGAGCTGATTGTTTGGGTACTAAAAATGTAAAAGTTTGATCAGGGGTAAGTACTGCTGCTGTACCATTACTTGACCCATCAGTGAATACATTTGGAGCATTCATGATAGGGGTTTTTCGTGTCATTTTTGGAAAAACTACAGGATGCAAAGACCAAAAAGACAACAAAGGATTAGATGGTAAGTGATTATCAAATGAAACATTAGATTTACACATGATTATTGCCCAAGTATTTAACTCATTAGCTAACTCATCAATTTGATCCATAGTATATGGAGTAATAATTTTATTGGGAGAAATTCCAAATACTCCCTTTGCTGCTTTTATTCCTTTGAGTATTAATTGTCCTACAGCCTCAGGATACCTAGTAAGAATAGTGTTAGGAGAATAAGATAAATGTATCCATAATAATGGACCTTCTTGCCAAAATACTCCTGTAGGAATATTTTTTGTTGGTATTAAAATAAATAATAAAGGCAAACTTATATCAATTCTATCCAAATGCATATTTTCCATATATGTTTCAATAATTTTTAATGCCTTTCTTGCTTCAGGCGTTAATAATCGGGGTGAATTTGGATCTGATGGGCCTTTTAGTATATCAAATAAAGGTCCCAACTCTCCTGTTGGTATGCCTAGATAAGGCCTTATCCAATTTATGTCTCCTAATAACTTTTGAAAGTCATTAAGTGATTTGAGTTGTTCTACTCATATTTGAATTTTTGGTGGACGGACCATGGTTGAGGATAATAGAACTCCTAAATAATTAATTGGAATATTTAATTGTACTTTATCTATTGCTATCTCTAGATTATAATTTCTTAATAAATTTGTAAGTGTGGCATAACATTCTAGCAATGTGTTTTTATCTTTGTGTGATAACAATACATCATGCATATAGTGAAATATTTGTAGTCCAGGATTTTGATTTCTAAGTGGCTGGATTGCTTTGTTAACATAAATTTGACACATAGTTGGGCTGTTAGCCATCCCTTGAGGGAGTACTTTCCATTCATATCTCTGATCAGGACCTTCATGATTCAGTGCAGGGATAGTAAATGCAAAACGTGGACTATCCTCAGGATGAATTGGAATTGAAATAAAACAATCTTTAATATCTATAGCTAAAACCTACCAGGTTTTTGGCAAAGCAGACAATTGAGGAATCCCTGATTGAGCAGGTCCCACAATAACCATCTCATTATGAATGGCTCTTAAATCTTGCAATAATCTCCATTTACCAGATTTCTTTTTAATGACAAAAATGGGAGTATTATAGGGAGATACGGAAGGTTGTATATGTCCCTCCGCTAATTGTTGTTTGACCAGGTCATGGGCTGCTTGTATCTTTTCTTTAGTGAGGGGCCACTGAGGAACCCATACTGGTCTTTCTGATTTCCAAGTAATTTTTATTGTCTCAGTGACCCCTTCTGAAAACCCAGTCCATGTCTATTTATTCCTTGATCTATTTGAATTGGTGCTGCTATACCTTGTTCTCCTAATCTTTTTTCTTTCCTGAAACCTTGTTTAGCCCTAATAGTGAGCACATTTGGAATGATGTTATTTGTTAATGTCAAACCTAATTGATCTAGGACATCTCGCCCCCATAAATTTATAGGAAGATGATCCAATAAATATGGCTTTATAGTTCCTTCACATCCTTCAGGATCCTTCCAATCTAATACCATTGCACTTCTATGGGGATTAGTTCCCACTCCTAGGCCTCGAAGCGTTTGAGTGGCTTGTTGTAACGGCCAATGTTTTGGCCATTCTTGACGAGATATGATGCTAAGGTATGCACCTGTACATTAGTTTAATTCTCAGCTCAGCCCAACACCTTGTTGGACTTTTGGTGATGTTAAATTCAACTCGGTTTCTCCCATATTGCCTCTTTCCTCTCCTGTTCTCTGTTTTCTAGAAAGCATCTCTAGGTTCACCCTGCAGTTAGGAGAATTTGGGTTATGCTTCACTTTTTTCAGGTTGGGTATCCACGTACCTGATGTCATATCATCATAGCAACTAGAATATTTTGGGAAGGGTATTTTGAAGCTGCACAAGTATTCAATTTCTCCTTGAAGTTTTCAGACCAAGTTTGGTTTTTAATACTTTTTCTTGATTATAATGTTCTAATTAAGACTATTTCTCTTATTCCTTCTTTGTTTATTAATTAAAATTCTTTTATATGAGGAAGACTTAATTATCTAATCACAAATATACATTATTGTGGATGAAAAGATATTTCATTAATTTGGCTATAATCAAATGCAATCATGATTTATTTTGTTAATTCAGCTAATAATATTTGGTCATTGAGAGTTATTTCAGTTGGCTCCCATATCATTTTAATAAACCAAACCCCTTTTTACTTTCCCTAATTTTTTTATGTCTACATGTTCTAGGCTCAACTTTCATTCACCCTGCCTTTTTCCTAGAATGCAGCACTTCTACTAGAAAGTGTTACTTAGAAACTTAGGTCTGGCTTTGTGCAAGGTATTCTCATTGATTCTACATCAAGACCTCTCAAAGAGAAAACCAGAAAACATGTATATAATCTCACCAAGTTTACAGACAGACCTTCTCTGTAGTCTATTACTGGGGCCCTGAACATGACTTTCTAAATTATGGTGACTTGGCTTCAAGAATTTGAACTGAAGAACTTCTAAAGGACTGCAGAAGCAGTATATTTGATGTCTTCAGTCCTTCCTCCTCCTGCTTTTCTTCTCCACAAGGACAAGCTGTAGAAAAGAATTTTTTTTTTTTGGAGGTGGGTCATATATACCAGGCTTCATCTCTCAAAGATAGTTATAAAAGCAAAACAAAACAATAACAACAACAACAATAACAAAATATCACTCCTGCTTTCCACTCCCCTATGGGTAAAATCTAGCCATAAAGAAATTCTCTGAGTTACATCAACTGACATGAGATTTTAGCACACTTTTTGTGGAAGTGGTCATGCCCCATTCCAGGGAGGAAGGATGCCACCAAGAGAGGCCAGAGCCTGGATAGGCCTCGCTGGGTTACTCATTCAGTTTACTCATATCAGCTCATTCTTTTTCTTAGTACAATGAAACTTCTACATGCTTGTTCATGCTTCATCCAAAAAAAAAAATAGTTCACCCTGGGATTTTCAGAATAGATCTGAATGTTACCATGCCAAATAAAAGTTACATCAGAGAACTTTGTTATTTTCTCTAATAAATCAGCCTTTTCTTATGGGCATGTCAGCCTATATGCTTTGTGATAGACAGGAAAGAGGTCATCTCTTGTGTTGCCCCTGCTAGAAAAGAAAAAAAAAAAAAACACGAGTGAAGAATTTAAATGAAAGAGTGACAAGATCAACTCAAAATTTAGAGACTGTTTTTCCCTGGGGCTAGCTAGCCTAAGACAGATTGTATAATGGATCAGGACAAGAGAGGGCAGAGCTTAGACCCCTGAAGAAATGAGTTTAACCAAAGTGTAGATATCAAACATTTTGTACTGATTGACCAGAATTCAGAGGCTCGGAGAGATTAAAATGTGGGAGTGGATCTGTCATGTGTGACCTTCTCCTCCACACTTTGGGGATTCAGAAGATGTGTGCTTCACCAAAACTATAAGAAACTAGTTTGTGAGGGAAGCAGAAAGATCCTTGAAGAACTCTATGATTGCTCTTTTTTGCAGGTCAGACCTTACTGTGAGAGATGTGGTCAGTCAATTAGAAAATTTCAATGTGATGGGCATAATAGAATTAAGAGGATAAAAAGGCCAAGTGGCTGCCCTTAATTACCAAAAACAGGGTGCTTGTAGTTAACATAATGGAAAGTAAAGGGGAAGAAATGAACACAAATGTTCTGACTTCTGTTGACTCCTTCCATTGGCTAATTAGTCATGGTGTTTTTAAAAGCCAAATAGATGGGAAACCAACTAAATTTTTACTTGACTTATATAAACAGAAAAAAAAATCATAGTAAATGTACAAATATCTCTCCAGACCATAATAACAGAGAATAATAATTTCTCAATTACTTTCCAGATTTAAGTCAATTTACAAGTCCCTTTGAAAAAGGACACTGGTACACTACCAAAAATCTTTCTGTTAATCTTTCTCCCATATTTCCCCAAAAGGACCTAGGGCCTTTTAGCAGAGTAACTGCATTGGGGAAAAGGCATTGATCAGATTTTTCAGGGACCACTAGACACAGGTTCTGAATTGACCTTAATTCCAGGAGAACAAGAATGTCATTGTTTTCTTCCAGACTTATGGATATCAGGAGATCAATGCAGTTTTATGCAAGGTCTGACTTACAGTTTTTTCAGTGGGTTCCTAAACTTATCCTGTGGTTATTTTCTGAGTCCTGGAATGTATAATCAAGATAGATATACTTAACACTTTTCAAAACTCCCATCCTGGTTCTCTGACCTATGGAGTGTGGGTCATTGTGATGGAAATGAATAAATGGAAGTGTCTGATGTTGCTATCTCTTGGAAAATACTGAATCTAAAGCAATGCCACATCCCTGGAGAAATTGCAAAGATTAATGCCACAATCAAGAACTTTAAAGATGAAGAAATAGTGATTCCCACAAAATTCCTATTTAACTCTCCTATCTGGACTGTGCAGAAGACAGATGGCTCTTGGAGAATGACAGTTGATAATTATAAGCTTAATCAGGTTGTGACTTTAATTGAAACTGCTGTACAAGACGTTGTTTCTTTGCTTGAGTACATTAATATATTTCCTGGTACCTGGTATGTGGCTATTGATTTGGCTTTTTTTCCCTCTCCATCCTAGTGTACAACAACCAAAGGAATAAATTTACTTTAACATGACAAGGCCAGCAATATACCTTCACTGTCTCATCTCAGAGGTATGTCAACACCCTAGCATTGTGTCACAGCTTAGCTCACAGAGACCTTGATTATTTTTCTCTTCCACAAGGTATTACATTGATCCATTATATCAATGGCATTATGTTGTTTGGACCAACTGAGCAGAAGATAGCAAGCACTTAGAACTTGCTAGTGAAACTTTTGTGTATCAGAGGATGAGAAATAATTATCACAAAAATTCAAGAGCCTTTCAACTTCAATAAAATTTCTAGCAGTCCACTGATGTAGGTCCTTCTGAGATATTTCTTCCAGAGTAAAGAATTAGTTGTTGCATCTCTCTCTCTCTCTTTCTAGAAATTAGAGAGAAATGCAATGCCTGGTGGGTCTATTTAAACTTTGGAGACAGCACATTACTCCCTGGGGTGTGTTACTTCAGCTTATCTATGGAGTGACTAGGAAAGCTTCTTCTTTTGAGTGGCATTTAAAAGAGGAGAAGGCACTGCCAAAGGTCAAGGTTGCTGTGCAGGCTGCTCTGCCATTCAGGTGACATGATCCAGCAGAGTCAATGGTTTTTGAAGTGTCAGTGGCAGATAGAGACACTGTCTGTGGCACCCATTGGTGAATTAGATAGGGCCATTGAGATTTTGGAGCAAGGCCCTGCCATAATCTGTAGACAAATTCTCTTCCTTAGAAAAGTAGCCCTTGGGCTACTGGGCTACTGAATGCTTGTCCATGGGCCACCAGGACACTATGTGACCTGAGCTGCCCATTATAAACTGGGTGTTATCTGACCCCCAAAGCCATATAGTTGTGCGTGTTCATTATCACGCTATCTTTGAGAGAAAGTGGTATATACTTGATCAGGAATGGGTGGGACCTAAAGGAACAAGAGGGTTGCATAAAGATGTGGTTAAATTGCCCATGGCTCCTACTCTTGCTGCAGTATATTCTGTTTCTCAGTATGAACCTATGACTTCATGGAGTGTACCTTATTATCAGTTAACAGAGAAAGAGAAGATTAGGGCTTGCTTCAAAAATGATTCTACAGATTACACAGGTATCACCTGGAAGTGGACAGATAAGGCCATATTTCCCCTTTCTGGAATGACCATGAAGGACAGTGTTAAAGTAAAATCTTCACAAGGGGCAAAACTTCAAGTACTGCATCTGGTTGTGCATATTTTTGTGAAAGTAAATTGGTCAGATGTGTGACTGTACACCATTGTTGGGTCATTGCTATGAGTTGGCTAGCTGATCAGAGAACTGGAAAGAACATAATTCGAGAATTGGCAACAAGGACATTTGGGGAAGAGGTATGTTTATAGACTATTCTGAATGCGCAAAGGATGTGAAGATAATTGTGTTTCATGAAAATGCCCACCAAAATTTGACCTCAGCAGAGAAGGATTTTAATAATCAGTTAGATGTTCTAACCAAATCTATAGATAGCAGTCCACCTCTTTTCCCAACCACCCCTGTCATTGCCCAATGGGTTCATGAACAAAGTGGTCATGGTGGCAATAATGGTGGTTATGCATGGGCACAGTAACATTCAATTCCACACATCAAGGCTGATTTGGATACTGCCACTTCTGAGTGCCCAATTTTCCAGCATTAGAGACAAACACTAAGCCCCTGATATGGCATCATTCCCCAAGGAAAACTGGCAGCAACCTTTTGGCAGGTTGACTATATAGGACCCCTCCCATGATGAAAGGGGCATCAATTTATCTTTATTGGAACACACCCTTATTCTGGGTATGGATTTGCCTTCCCTGCACATAGTGTTTCAGCCAAAACCACCATCTGTGGATGTACAGTATGCCTTATCCATCATCAAGGTATTCCAAAAAACAATGCTTTGGACCAAGGAACTAACTTCATGGCCAAAGAAGTGAAGTAGTGAACTCATGATTAAGAAATTCACTGCCCTTACCAAATTCTCCACCACTAAGAAGCAGGTGGTTTGATAGAACAATTTAGTGGACAGTTGAAGATGTAGTTACAGCACCAGCTAGGTGGCAGTACATTGCAGGGCTGGGGCAAGGTTCTTCAGAAGGCTTTCAATGGTCTCTGAATTAGCACCCACTACATGCTGCTGTCTCTTCTATTGCTGGAATTCATGTGACTAGAAATCAAGGTGTGAAGACATGAATGTTACCCCTAATCATTATTCCTAGTAACACAGTAAGAAAGTTTTTGCTTTCTGTTCCTGCAGCCTTAGACTCTACAACCCTGGAAGTCGTAGTTCCAGAAAAAATGAATGTTTCTGTTTGGAAGTAAAGCAATGATTTCATTAAACTGAAAGTTATTACTTCCTCCTGGCCATTTTGGGCTTCTCATGTCTCTGAGTCAACTGGCAAAGAAGGAAGTTAAGATGTTTTTGGTGTAGTAGGTATAGGAAAAAATTTGGGCCAAGGACCTGAACATAGGAAAGAATTTGATGATTGCTAAAATTTTATACATAGAAGTACTACATGACCTACCAATTTTATTTCTAGATATATTTTCAATTGAACTGAAAACAGATATTCAAACACTTCAACATGAATATCAATGGCATCACCATTTCCATTAGGAGATATATGAAAATCCAAATTTCTATCAAGAATAATAAACAAATGTGTCTATGTATCTATATGTATCCATGTCTGAGTAAGCACATGTACATAAATATATATTCATATAAACAAATATATATCCATATAGCATCCATATATATGTTTCAATATTATTCTGCAATAAAAATAATGTACTGATACAAGTGACCCTCTTGACAAATCTAAAAAAAAAATATTAAGAAAAGTTAACAAAATCAAACATGAAATTTCACCTGTGCTATAATTACATTTATATTAAATATCCAAAATCTGTAAATCATAGAGTTAGAAAAGAGAGAGTTTGTTGCCAGGGGCTTGGAAAGCATTTAAGTGGTTGACTAATAGATTACATTAGTTAAATCAGTAGTTAAAATATTTAAAACAAGGTAATTGTGGTAACTATACCTCAACATTATACTTGTCTTATTTTCATTACTTAACTTATTTTTTGATGGGCGCTCTTATGAGAATTCAACGTCAATAACACCAATAAGTAAAAAATCTTAAAAACATTGAAGTCTATAAAATTATAGCCAGAGGTGAGAGAAATGAACTATAGAATTGGACATAAATTTTTTATCTTTGTATTTGAACAAATGACCAGAGTAACTGTATTATATAGAACTACAAATATAGAATTCTGAATAAAATGAGTTATACTCTATGTATGCATAATATGCTAAAATATAATTTATCATCATTCATATCTAAAAAGAACAAATAAAATAAGCTAAAAAGAAAGAAACTCTGGAGGTATAGACACCCACATGTGCTCTGCATCTCCAGACTAAAGGTTGGATGGTAGAACTGGATAGCAGAATTCAATAGCAGTTCCTGTGTCATTCAGTACTCTTGATTTATTATTTATTTTGTTCTTATCTGCCCAGTATCTTGAGTACTGATTGGAAGACTTCTGATCTTACAGATGAGTGTACTAAGTTTGAGGATGACTGATTGTCTGAAGGTCACCAACTATGCAGACTAAGGCTCTGACAAATAATTTGTGTGATTTCTAATTTACTGTATCATGTATCAAATTACAAATTCAGTCAGTGTTTTTTGTTTGTTTGTTTGTTTTTTGTTTTTGTTTTTGGTTTGGTCCCCCCCTCCTGGTAGGAGGAAGAGAAATTACAGGAGGTAGAAATTACAACAGGCCACCAAGAAGCATATACATAAACTATCAATGTAAAAACTTGATTGTGGTCACTGTTACACTGGTAAATAGGTATGTCCAAACATGACAAAAATGAGTTATATATGTATAGTTTATTGTATTTCAGTACTACCCTAAAAAAATTGTTTTAAGTTTGAATGAAAGAAATAAATATATTCCTCAGCAAACAAACTATATATTTGGATAACATAGGAAAAGATACTAAATATTGTATGTCATTAATAAATTGTAATATAACACGCCTATAAAAATTTACAAAATTTCAAACCTGACAAAATCAAGAGCTGACAATGTTGGGGAACAAGAAAAACTCTCATTCATTGCCACTCTGGAAAACAGTTTGGTAGCTTCTTAAAATTACAATATACACTTAATATGTCCCACTAATTGTATTTCTCAGTGTTAATTCAATGGAATTAAAAACTATGTCCACACAAAACACACATACAAATGTCAACAGCTTCTTCATTTGTGATTGCCAAGAACAGGAAACAGCTAATAGAGACTTCAGTAGCTATTTATTTGTTATTAATGTAAACACTGTGATTCATCCAAACACTGGAGGGTCATTCAAAAATTTTTTAAAATAATATTTAATATCAAACATGAAAACATATGGAGGCATCATAAATACATATTGCCAGAAAGAAAATATTGTCTGAAATGCCATATTGTGTTATTCCAAATTTGTGACATTCTGGAAAAGTCAAAACATTAAAAATGTTAAACATTGCCAAGAAATAAGAGGGAGCAGAAGATGCTAAAGGAAGACATCATTGTGAAAATTGACATTGTTCTTTTTCAGTGCTTTAAAAACTGTAAAATTATTGTTTTAATAAATAATTAAACTATTTATTTCCATTAATAATTATGTATTACCATCACTATTGGCAAAATATTTTGATTTTTTGATTACATCAAATATTTCTCAGTAATGTACAAAGAAAAAAGTAGTGAAAACTCTGAATAAGGGAAGGCATATGTAACAAATTAACATTTGGTGCACTTTTCACCTCT
Organism: Callospermophilus lateralis; assembly: GCF_048772815.1. Taxonomy (NCBI): domain Eukaryota; kingdom Metazoa; phylum Chordata; class Mammalia; order Rodentia; family Sciuridae; genus Callospermophilus; species Callospermophilus lateralis. Next base: position 4,758,572 of record NW_027517238.1, read on the forward strand.
GGCACTTTCTTCTTTTAAAAAAGAGAGAGAGAAAGAAAGAGAATTTTTAATATTAATTTTTTAGTTTTTGGTGGACACAACATCTTTATTTTTTATTTTTATGAGATGCTGAGGATTGAACCCAGTGCCCTGCACATGCCAGGTGAGCACACTACCACCTGAGCGACATTCCCAGCTCCACCTCTGGCACTTTCTATCATCTAATGTTTTCATGAGTATTCATGAAGTCTGTAAATTATTTAATATCTCCCCCTTCTTTATGCATGAAATAAAAATCTGGGATTTAAAAAGTACTAATTTCACACAAAGGAGAGCTATTTGATATCACTATTTCTGCTTTACTGCTACAGATTAACAATAAGCAACATTGAGATCAACAGTTTTACAACTCTCTGATCATCTCATATACTAAGCAGCAGAGACTAAACATAATTTCTTCAATGGAGTTTGTGTACATGCACATGAGTCCTATTGCTCTTTCAGGACTGTAAACAATGTATAAAAAATTAAATCTCAAATTGCAAAAGAAGTTAAAGAAATATTCTACCTGATATGACAATTAGTAATTGAAAAATGTATTAATAATTCACAAAAATAGTTTACCCATTATTTTTTCCTAAGAGAAATATATATAACTATTCTGTCACTTGAATTTAATAAATTTATAATTTTTTCGCAATTTTTTAAGGAAACTGACACATCAGAATACAAAACAGAAAAAAAATGAATCAATTTCAGCAAAGAAAAATTATAAAAGACTTATAAAGATCTAAATTCCTCTATTTTCAGAAACACATAATGAATCTTTATAAATCTGCCATGTATATCAATATCTACATAAATATATACAGATATAGATGTGGCACATTAATGGCAAATGATTTGAAAAATGTATGGGATCAGCAGAGCTATATCAGACCATGGCATGATATGTACCCTGCATTTTTAAGAACTAAATGATGAAAGAAGGTCCCCTAGCAACAATCTGAGGTGGAAGGTGACTGAGTGGACAGTTCCAAAAATTCATGATTGTAAGCTTGCTGCAGAGAGCCAGCTCAAAAGGAAGGCGATGTAGGTTAGGGTTTTCATTCAAATACAGTTCTTCAAGGTTTTCCAGTGTACCTGTTTTATTTTTTAAGTCAATAATTTTTTAAAAATAAGTAGTTACTATACAAAGGTGCAAGTAGGAATTAATACATAATACATATTTCCCACTCTTCTCTCCATTTTAAAACTCTTAGAACCATCAATCTCAAACTTCACTACATATATAACTTATATGGGGAGATTTTCTAAAACCCTGATGACCAGGTCACCCTCCACAACCATTTATTCAGAACCTCCTATCTTATGCTTGGTTTTTAAGTTTAGTTTTTTGAAAATGCTCCAACTCTAGAGATCTTTTTGATAGAGTTTGGCATTCATGTGTGTGTCAGTATGTGTGTGTGTTTGATATAGATCAAGAAGAAAGTTACCACATATTTGATAGGCAAACCAAAATAAATTCATGTAGTCTTTCAAAAAGTTTTCTTACATTATTATTCTTAATTTACACATAAGAAGTTCCAGTCTTCGAGAAAGAGTTTGTGTAGATTATTTAAAGACATAAAACTAAGAAGTGAGAGATTCAGATTTTAAATAGCTAAGAATCTCCAAAACCATTGTTTTGTTGTTGTTGTTGTTGAACCTTTGTTTTTTTATATATTTATTTGTATTTCTGGGGATGTGGCTCAATCGGTAGCACACTTTTATATATTTATATGTAGTTCTGAGGATCAAACCCATCACATGCTAGGCAAGTGCTCTGCCACTGAGCCACAATCCCAGCTCCCCCAAACTATTCTTAATTACTAATCCAACATTGTATTAAGCTCATTATAGATGGCAGGACAGTATACATAGAATTATTAACTTAAGAACTCACAGTTATTTAGTATATGACCTTAACTAACTCTGTGTAAAACAGTATTACAACCTTCACTTATAAAATTAAAGGTGCTCATAATTATATGAGATAATGGATATAAAAAGATTTGGCAAAATTCTAAAATGATCCCAAATATTAATATTAATCAAATATTATTATTGAGCCTAAATCCCCACAATAATAATTTGTTTCAAGTCTGTGTGATTTTTCAAATTTAGCAGAACTGAAAATAATTCTTTTAAATTAAGATTTCAGAAAACTTATTGGAAATATAAATATACCATACTATATTCAAAAATACAATGTTAATCATAATACCCCATGGGGAAACAATCAAAGCACCCACTAACATTAAGTATCAGTACTCCATAAAAAAACTCAGAATGCTAATATAACCTCAGATTACAAAAACAGACTTATCTGAAATACTGTGTGAAAATCAACAGTTAACTACTTGTAGAGTTAATAATACATAAGGTTCCTACCAATTTCCTTAGGAAGATGATTAAGCAGGTTATCTCCAGGGCTTAGATGTGTGAGATTGGTAAGGTAACCAATGCTTCTGGGAAGAGTGGTCAACTGGTTGTTTGTCAAGACTAAATTCTAAAAAAAATTAACAATAAAAGTTATATGCACATTTCCTACAACTATATAAATTTAAAATAATACTTCCACAAAAGAATAAAATAACAGTGAAATTAAATCAGATAAGACTTTATAAGTTACAGGATCTTCTTTCAAAAATTATCATTTTCTAGAAATATAAAAGGAGATTATGTGAACTTAAAACTCAGCCCTAATCCTATAATTGAAAAATGTATCTGGTCCAAGAATTTAAAAATGGTGAAGAATTAGAAAGATGAATTCCAAAAACTCCAATCATATGCTTATAAAGCCCCTGACACGATTTACCCATAAATCTTTAAGATAACAAATTTCATTTGGCAAGGATTCTAATTTGCTCTCCTCTATGTCCAACTCCCTTAACTTCTTAAGGTTTCCCAGACCTTGGGGAAATTTGTTTAGAAGATTGTTTGATAATATTAGAACCTACAGAGAAATAATTTACAGTTTGATAAAACATGATATGGAAATATGAATTTCATTTTTATATTAGCCATATATATGACAATTGTGGGGCTTAAAAATTTATTAGAAATGATAATTTTTCAAACAGTGAGTATTAGGATAGGTAACATTCAGTTAAATTACATAAAATATTTAATTTAGTACTCTAAAATATTTCAAACCCAGGAGAGTTATTGAAAATAATCATTTAATGTCAAAATTAAATTAAAAATTTGACTATAATTAAATGATAAATAAAATTAAAAGCATTAATTTTTTCATGAATATCATATAGTTAGTTAATCTATCTGATACTGAAAAGTTGCAAATGTCTATGAAACCATCTGTTGTAAACAATCACATAAGGAAGGTCACAACTAACAATCCACAGTATTTATAATTTATGGTATTTACTACATTTCAAGCATTCTAAAAAAATAAAATTGGGGGAGAAAGGAAGATGTCCTTGTTTTCTAATAAATTATAAACTACCATAGGAGTAGGAGTCAGTAATGCAGTGGGGTTTTGAAACAAGCACTAAGAAGAAAGGTGTTCAGATACTTCTAGCTAAATTTATATCTTCTTATTTCACCCATGCTTTCAACCACACAATACTATTTCATCTTAGCAAATTAAATAAACAAGATTTAAAAAAAACATGATATAGGAAAATTTTTAAAAAGTTGAAGTACTATTAGTAAGCTTTACTCATCAAAAAGATGAAAACTTTAGGGACTCAGGCAGAAGTGATTATCCCTGTCTAAAAAGGTGGTAATAAGATGGATCTTTATTCATGTGAATGAATTTTTAGAGAAAAAAAGAGGATGAGAAGAGTTAGATGCTGGAAACAACTGGAATAAACATACAGACCTGGAAACAGGCTAGATTTCCAACAAATAGCAGGTGAGTGATTTAGGATGGAAATTAGGTCAACATCATACAGTAATAGGTTCTAAATGCCTGTCTCAGGTATCCATAATTATTATAGTAAACAAGATATGGTTTTTTAAAAGAATTTAGAAAAATGGCCTAAAGATGCTGAATTTTAATGCCCCTTCCTTCAAAGTTATATTAGAGCATTCAAACCTGCCACCTTTTAGTGGGCAACAGTAATATTGAACCTAGATTAACTCATATTCATTAGTATTAAATATTAATGTTTAGTATTCAGTAGTATTGAGCCTAGACTAATTGATCCAATACTGCATCATCCTAACAGGGTCATATGTTTAAGAGAGTTCTTATTATCATCACTGCTAATTGTGACCTTCAAAGAGAAATCACTTATTTTATATTAGTAGATAACTGAGAAAGAGAATGAGAAGTTTAAAATGCTCATTAGTACTCACTCACCTGAAGAGAAACAAGACCAGATAAATCCTCAGGGATCATTCTTAGCTGATTATTGGCTAAATTCAATTCTATCATGATGGTCCAAGTTCTAAAGTCCAATGGAAGTAATGTTAACTGATTGTCCTGGCAAATACAAAATGCAGCATTTCATGTGGAACCATTAACACAAAGCTCCATGTGTACAGTCTTTTGGAAAAAAAATCTTAAACCTTATTCCACTTCTCGATATCTAAATCAGGGATTTACAACCAGCAACAAAAGCATCGATTTTCCAAGATTTTTGCATAGTACTGAGCTTTTGCTTTGAATTTAAAAAGGAAGTTTGTTTCCTATGTGAATATGAGTAATGGAAATATAAAAATACTACACAGAGAAACAACTTCAGAGTTCAAAGATAATAGTCATAAATTTGATGTTTTATTTTATAATAATGTTTAGGAACCATTGGAGAAAATGTGACTGGTCAAATTGAGATATAAACACCATGAAAGAAGATACATGGCCAAAAAGGAAACCCAGGTGAGCTCCGGAATGGAAGAGATGCTGAGCAGAAAAAAAAAAAAAAGAGGAAAGGGATGGGAATATAGCTCAGTTGGTAGATTGCTTGCCTCCCATGCACAAGCCCCTGGGTTTGATCCTAGCACATACCCCCCCAAAAAAAGAGGAAGACAGAATACATTCATCACTAAATAATAAAAACATAATGGAGTGCTATGATATTAATTAAGCATTTTAAATTGCCTTTTTTCCTGCTCTTACATGTTCACTTTTTTATATTTTGGATTGAATCCAGGGGCACTTAACTACTAATCCACATACCCAGCTATTTTTTTGAATTTTATTTAGAGACAGATCTCACTGCATTGCTTAGGGCCTCAGTAAGTTGTTCAATATTCCTATATCACTCCCCCCCAACCTGCTAGAATTACAGGTGTGTGCTACCATGCCCATCAAATTCAACCCTAAATAAAATATTATAATGGTAATGGAAAAGGGTGATATCCCCCTTGTCCCAGTTGGGTATCAATGTGCCAATATATTAACCAATTGGTCATGGATTTCTTTTACATTCTTTTTAAAAAATATTTTAGTTGTTTGTGGACCTTTGTTATTTAATTTATTTATACATGGTGCTGAGAACCAAACCCAGTGCCTCCCACATTAGGCAAGCACTCTAACACTGGGCCACAAACTCAGTTCCATCTATCATGTTCTTTTGTTAGTGTATATTTCTAATTTTTTCTGCAACACTCATGGATCCTTGTGGCTTTTTACACAAAATCATCAATATAAGAAATACCAATCAGTGAATATATATTTAAAAATCCTGTTTATATTTTCTAAATTGAAATTTATTATTTATTAAAAAATATTTAACATTATCTATCTATGCCCAGACTACCAATAGGTACAGTATGATAAAGTATTTTCATTAAGAAATATTTATTATAGGTGCTTACATGAGGAAGAATACAACAAGCTTCATTTTAATTTTTTTTAAGAGAAAGTTTTGTGTAACCTTTATCAAGTCTGAATAGGAATTTAGGAAAAGTGCTATAAAGTGTTTTGTTGTTTTACTAAGAACAACAATCCTTTCCAAGCTAACATATTGTAATAATGTCAAATTCATAAATGTGTATATTCAAATACAAAAACTAATTAATATTGTGACCTCTGTGTTCTAAATCTATTATTACAAAATGAATATACAGAATTAATGTTATTTACCGCTACATTACTGTTACTGCATATATTAATTATGTAACTATATTAAAAATTCTGTTTGTAATAGGATTTTGAATTTATACTACTTCAGTAATTATGTGCTTCCAAATTACCAAAAAGATACATACTATATTTATGACAAAGTATAGACAGAGTCAAGAAATTGTAAATTTAAATTATACAGAACAATAATTGTGTGACTGGCTCATCAAAGACAAAAATATATTGAATGATATAATGTAAAGAACCCTCTACCTCGATTCAAAAAATCTAGGAAGCTAAATTCCTGCCTCAGCCAAGAAATAGCTGTATGGCCAAATAGACTGTTTTCTCTGAGTAGAAAATTTACTGAAAATTAAATCATTGGACTAGATAAATCACCATTTCTTCACCTCTTTCACAATAAACTATTACAAATGTGAGATCCTTTCACTTTCACTGGACAGTATAGAAATAAAAAATGAAAAGAACTGGAGATCAGAATTACTTATGGGTGGTCTTTAAAGAGATACATTTTAGAAAACACTGACTATATATGTACACATAAATACCTATGTAGTTACTATATTTAATCATACTCCAAACAGCTTTAAACTCTATGTATGCAAAGAATTTTTTATATGCTATTGCCTCCTAATTCTTAATAAACTAAGAATATTGTAACTGGTATTTAATATTCTTCTATATCTGAGCATCAATTTTGGTGGCACTGCAGTATTCCACTTTAAAAATTTAAATCCCTAAGTGTAATAATAATTTGGTACCTTTAAAACTGTTTTGCAATAAGCATACCTACAAATATACTTTAATAAATCCTCATTATTAATTCTTGAGGACAAATTCCTAGGGTATTATACACAATTATAGAACACTTTTTATCTGATAAAAACTGCCCCCAAGGGGCTGGGGTTGTGGCTCAGTTGTAAAGTGATTGCCTAGCATATGTGAGTCACTGAGTTTGATTATCAGCACTCTCTCTCTCTCTCTCTCTCTCTCTCTATATATATATATATATATATATATATATATATATATATATATATTTCCCCTAAGTAGACTTCATCAACAAAGTAAAATGAAACATAACCCACATCATTAGAGAGAATATCAATGCATTAGTAATTCCTCCTTTCCTCCTGATACAAAAAGTTTGCCTTCATATTTAGCTCCCTTAATGCTTTTACTCTAGAGAAAATTCCATATGGGATTTCATTGATTTGATTATATTCCATGTTGAGGGAACAGATGGTGAAAAACTGAGCTGGACCACCCACTGGATATGACTGGATGTAATTTCTAACCAAGTTCAAACTGTTCAGTTTAACAAGACTGCATAAAAGGCTCTGTTAAAAAAAACAAGCATAAATCTAAATTAGAACTGAGGAAAAAAAACTTCATTTGAATAGAATAGCAAATTCCAAACAGAAATGCCTCAAGGCCTTGCAAGTAAGGACCTACAGAAACAGGTTAGGCTGATTCTGTGACACTTTCGCCAGGATAGTCAATACTCAATTCCAGCAAGCTATTGTCTTGCCTTTTGGAAATTGTGAAGTCAGTGCACTCAGATTTTTCAGATTTCACAAGAAAACAGGAATTTTTTCCCTTTTTTATGAATTGTTTAGCTTTAGTTTATTTAAATCACTCTATAACAAAAAGTATAAATTGGTGACTGAGAAGTATCTCAAGGTGGCTCGTTTGAGAGTGCTATGTCACTTACTGTAACAAATCCTATATAGGTTTTAGTTATATAACTATCTAAATTAGTATTAAGATTAACATTAGTACTACGATTAAGCTGGAGTTGTAGCTCAGTAGTAGAATACTTGCCTTGCACAAGTGAGACCCTGAGTTTGATCCTCAGCAGCATGTAAAAATAAATAAATAAAAATAAATAGTAAAAAATTTAACATAATTCCTGTCACAGTATAAATCATTATTCAATAATTTAATGGTTCTTTAGGAATACTAAATTCAGAAGCTGATTATACTTCTTCATATAGTATAACACATTCCTTTTTATATGGTAAAATTTGAAGGAATACAAGTACCTATTAAGCAAGTATTTACTAAACACATAAACTCATATATCCCTACTTTAGTTTCCCACTACATAAAGAAACTGCTAAGTGTGTAAATATAAATAAATATCTGACTTTAAGAACATTAAACATTTTTAGAGATATAAAGCACAGATAGGAAGCACTTAGAAAATAATGCACAATTGGTATGTCATCAATAATAAATTACACAGAATAGGTGCTCATTATTTAGGCTGGATCAAGGAAGAGCAACATTAGTAGCCCCTGAAAGGCTGTTAGAAATGGAGACTCTGGGCTGACTCCCACAGAATTAATATGCATTACAACAAACTTTTCTGTTGACTTGCATACCAATATTTAAGAAATACTGTTTGTTATTGGTTATTCAAATAGTTTTGAATCAATATTGCCTTATCATTTAATAGCTTGTAATTTGGAGTAAACTATTTTTCTTTCTTTTTTTCTCTCTTTATTTTCTGGTACTGGGGATTGAACCCAGGGTTCCTCCACCTATGAGCTATATCCTTGGCATTTTTTTTGAAATTATCTTAGAGTTTCACTAAGTTGTCTAGGCTAGCCTTGAACTTGTGATTCTACTTCAGCCTTCTGAGTAGCTGAGATTGCAGGTAGGCACCACTATTCCTGTTTGGGTAAACTGATGTATTAATACTTAGTTTATTCACTTTTGAAATTATAATGCCTTACTTTATGGGTTGTAGTGAAGATAATGGAGACAAAATACACAAACAGTTTTACCATACCTAACATATAATAACTGCTAGAATTTTAGAACCCCTATTTAATTCCAAAGTAATGAAGAAATACTAGAATAACTAGAAATGGAGAAAATAGACTGCAATGAAATTTTGAAAGATCAAAAAAGAAATAAGAATTCACAACAGGATAAAAACCAATCTAGATTAAATAAAAATGTAAGCAAAAAGAAACAAAGCCCACTGAGAGTATGTGGGTTTAAAATAGCATTCAAAATTCAGCTGTCTGACCTCCATGAAGGCTTGGTACCTGAGATGTCAGTTATGGCAACATAAAAGGAAGGAAGAAAATAACTATAGAATTGAAAGTGAATTATCTATTTAATAAATATTTGATTTTCACACTAAACATTAAAAATCTAACCTTAGCATCTATTTTTGCACACAGACAAAATGTGAGCACAAGAACAGTGCTTAAGAAAACCTTACATGACATTTCAAGAAAAATGTCTTTAATCTGCTTTTTCAGAAACAAGTTTTATTGAGATTCATTGCAAAAATGTTATTCTTAAAACTGACTTAAACTGCTGAACTGATATTCTTGTATGACAAAATATTGATATTTGATTATACTAAGAGTACAAGAAGACTTCTCTTCAACACATTTTTTTTAAAAAAAATTTGTAGTTGTAAATGGAAAGAATGCCTTTATTTTTTTTTATATGGTACTTAGGATCGAACCCAATGCCTCACACATGCTAGGAGGCAAGTGCTCTGCCACTGAGCTACAGCCCCAACCCTCTTCCATGCATTACTTATATCACACTGTGAAACATAGATGTTTATCTTTCCTTTACTGTCACATATATCTGGATTCCTATCTTACTCATCAATTTTGCCAACTTTGGTAAATTTATTAGATAATATCTCTCCCATATTTTCAAAAAAATGTTTATGGTAACAAATTTGACTAAAATAAAACTGTCTTTTCCCCCTATCTATTCAATAAGAATATTCCCAACAAATCGTAGGAAGATACTGAATATAAAATAATACATGTAGAGCTCCTAGCTTCATGTCTTGAGCATATGTGCTTAGTTATAGTTCCATTTCCTTATGAGTATTTAATCTTGCTAAGTGAAATATGCCAGTCTCAAAAATTAAAGGGTCTGAGTTCGGCGGCGGGCGCCGAGGCTGCCGCCCAGCGCCCTACCCCCGGCCATACCCGGGCCCTAGTGTGCCTGCCGTAGCCTGCGCCGTGCGCCCAGCAGCCCTGCGCCCAGCAGCCTGGCGCCCGCCGCCGCCTCTTCAATGGGCAACCTGCTCCGCTGGGTCAGCTTCCGCGAGCCCACCACCATGGAGGACTGGGACTCCATCTGGCAGACGGACTCTGAGCCGGAGGAGCCAGGGCCTGGCGGCGGCAGCGAGGGCCCGAGGCAGGAACCCGAGGAGCCCGTGCAGCCTCCGGAGCGAGCTGGGGGGGCGGCCCCGCGCCAGCCCTCCGCCTGTCGAAGACACGGAGGCGGCAGACGTCCAGCAGGGTGGTGATTCCTCTGAAGCAACTGCCAAACCAAAGAGAAGTTTTTATGCAAGGGATTTGTACAAATACCGACATCCGTACCTCCAGAACTTCAAAGATATCCGATATCAAAATGACTTGAGCAATCTTCGTTTCTATAAGAAAAAAATTCCATTTAAGCCAGATGGTGTTTACATTGAAGAAGTTTTAAATAAATGGAAAGGAGATTATGAAAAGCTGGAGCACAACCACACTTACATTCAATGGATTTTTCCCCTGAGAGAACAAGGCTTGAACTTTTATGCTAAAGAACTAACTACATATGAAATTGAGGAATTCAAAAAAACAAAAGAAGCAGTTAGAAGATTCCTCCTGGCTTATAAAATGATGCTAGAATATTTTGGAATAAAACTGATTGATAAAAATGGAAATGTTGCTCGGGCTGTTAACTGGCAGGAAAGATTTCAGCATCTGAATGAGTCCCAGCACAACTATTTAAGAATCACCCGTATTCTCAAAAGCCTTGATTCTGATAAGTGAAATGGAGGTGCTGGGGGAGATCTGACCTCCCAAGTTAAGCTGTCAGTCCTGCTGTCTTCTTTCTCCCTCTCCCCTCGCTCTCCATTGAGCCGCCATCTTTGTCAGCAATCAAGTGTATTTATAGTATACATTAGGATAATCATCTTCTTGACATCTAAATGGAACAGAGGGCAAGTTTTAATTGTATGATTTCAGAGTTTTCTTTAAAATTATAATAAAAATATTTTCTGTATTAAGTGCTTAAAAACAAATTTTGGTGCAAAAGTCCAAAAAAGAACTTTACTTAAATAGATGTTCTACATAAATTCGGTGGTTGATTCTGGATGCAGATGACTGCAGAATTAAAAAGGAAAAAAGGAAATTATTCATTTTTAAAAGGCATGCCTTTTGCACTACCAATAGGCATATCTCTTAACTCATTAATATATCTCAGTGATATGTGGATTATTAAATTACTATGTTGTTTATTCTACAGTGTATCTTTTAATATATACATATATAGTTTTGCATCTTTAATTTATCAAACTTTCAAATCGAGAACAGTTTGAAATTTCATATACTCAGTTCTAGTAAGAACTTAATTTATTACTAATAATTACTGAAAACAATTTTATTTCCAATAATATTATACTAATTACTATTAAAATCAGAAAATAATCAGAAACAGTGTGATGAGAACTTCAAAACATATACACAAATATGGAAAAAGCAATGAATATATAAACATTTTCACATTATATCACTTAGAAGTAAATTGACTTTTTAAAAAAAATCTTTCACTTTTAAGAAAAGTTCTATTTACTTTAATCCCCTGGAGGATTTTTTATATGGCCTATTTCATATCCCATCATATCATCTTCTGTTATATTTATTGATCCACACATTAAGTAGTGGATTTCTAGAAAATAATCATACTGATAGTATGTATTTAGAAATATGATTTTATTGCTTTGCAATTTATGCAAAAACACCCCACTTGCTTAATCTTGATTTTTTTTTTAATGAAAGTCTTAGTAGCACTCATGTTTCAATACGTAGAATATAGAATACCTTATCATTTTTAGTTCCTATAACATGTCAAGTTGAAGTACTAAGAATTTGAGGTAACAGTTTAAGTTTGTTTTTTCCATTTTTTTTTACATGCAGGAAATACATGGATCCTCTGACATGGTGCTTGTCATAGCAATGTCCCTGTAGATCTTAATAAACAGTTCCACAGAGTTTAGTGGATAAGAGTGAATTGTCAAATTAGGCTGAATTATAGGAATAATATTAATTTAATTCAAAATATCTTACTAGTTGTGTATAGACAGTGTATAGACACTTTCAGACTGCTTTCTAAATGCTTAATATTAAACATGTGACCAGATTAGTATCTGGTATCTATTAATACTTTTAATATTTTAATTTAACTTCTAATATTTTTAACAGTTACAGATACTAATCCTGTCAAATATGTTTAATATTAAATGTTAGTAACTGTTAATAGATAAGTAACTGTTAATATTTTAACAGTTACCATTACCAGATACTAAAATAAATGAATATAATCTGAACTACTTAGAAATTATAGTATATTAAAGCCCTCAGAAGAAAAACATTTCATTTAACAGTTTAGTTTTTAAAATATTATTCTTTATGAGGGATTTTGTTACATTGTGCTACTTTATTTGAGAATACTTAGTTTCAAGGGGAGAACTTCCTGGCTTCCATCCAAAATATTGGCCTTTTTCATCATGTGTTTTTTAAATGTATATTCATATGTGACTATAGTTTCCTACATTTAATCTGTAAATAACTAATGAGAGAATTATTAAGTGGAGAATAAGTCGGGATGACATTCCTTTTGCAGATAAAAATTAAATGTCTAGAACTTTTTATATTAATAATACTTTGTATATTTAATGTTTTTTTTTTTAAATAAGATCTATAGATATGTGTTTATGTGTGTCTTAGATATGAAACTGCCCCCTGGGTTTAACTTTTGTTTTGTATTTTTAAAAACTACCATGTGCTTGCAGAAATTTACAGAGAAGCTGTTATACAAAATTCAGTGAAACATGGCCAAATAGCTAGAAACATTATTGTATATTTGCAAATATAGTCTTTATTGTTGTAGTACAGGCAGCAAGGATAGTTAATATTGGCTATTAATAAAATAGTAACTTGAATTCCATGGCAAAAAAAAATTAAAGGGTCTAATGCTTTCTCTCTCATATGAGGAAGCTGAAGCAAAATAAGGAAATGAAGGAAGAGAAGATTGGTTTCATAAAATAAGTGGACTAGAAGGAGATTGAGAGGGAGAATGGAGGGAAGGGAAAGGGGGTATGCAAAGCAATTTTTAAGTCATGCTATATACGTACATAAACATAACATAGGCTATTTCAACTTTATGTATAAGTAGAAAGAACCACTCAAAAGTGAACAAGTACATGAGCAAAAGGAAAATCACTATCATACAGGAAGGAAAATGAGGGAAGGGGCCTGGAAAGTAAACAGGAGGAGCCTGAACTAAAATCGAGTTGCATGCATGTATGAGTTTGTCAAAAGTAACCCAAGTACAGCGTATAATTGTAATGGGGTAATGCGCGCGCGCGCGCACACACACACACACACACACACACACACATAAATATAAGCTTCCCCTCACTGACAATAAAACTGGGGCAATATAAACACACATATTTAAATTGAATTCCCACTTTTTGAATTTTGATATAGACCCAGTCTTTATACTTATGTATATGGATATATATTAAAACCAGTCACTCTTAATTAAGCTCACAAACCACATCCAAATATAATCTCAAAAAGAACTAGTCAATGTGCTAATTACTTACACTCTTATGGAAACAAGTCATTCATTATCAAGAGGGGTGACATTAAACAAAAGAACCTCATACACTTTGATCATGTGTAAATTACTATGATCAAAGACAAAAACCCAGATATTCTGGTTCTCAGAGATGTATCTGGTATCTGTGGATTTACTCCTTATCCCATTCAACCTCTTGTCAACAGAAGTACTCTTTTGTCATAGGTAAGATCCTGTCATACTAGTCTTAATGAACTGATAAGGATATGAAGAACCCCTATTTAATTCCAAAGTAAAGAAGAAATACTAGAATAACTAGTATAGAAACTGCAATTGTGGGAAAATCATTTCCTCTCCACCCACCAATACTACAGATTGAACTCAGGGGCACTCTTACTACTGAGCTAAAACCTCAGCCCTTTTTATTTTTTTAAATTTTGAGATAAGGTATCATTAAATTGCCTATGCTGACCTTAGGCATGCAATCTTCCTGCCTCAGTCTCTGGAGTAGTTAAAAACAAGCACCACTTTGCCTGGTTGAAATTCATCTTTCAACCCTGGCCAAGCTGTTTCATGAAAATTCAGATACACTAATTTACTGTGTGTGTGTGTGTGTGTGTGTGTGGGGGGGTGTGTGTATCTACAGTTTTAATTATTACAGAAGAAAAAAAAATTTTCAAAAGATCTATGGATCCTTAAGTCCACATTCCATTCTTTTTTTAGAATATTATGCTTGAGTAAACAGAAGCAAACATTTATGGGTAAAATTCCCTTTCATTGTCGAGACACACAGTTTAAAAGAGTGTTACATTTTACCCAATTACTACCAACACAAAATAAATAAAAAAATTATTTAAAATATACAACACAAGCCAAGTTAAAAGTAACATATATGTAACAAAATGAAATTAAACCTGTCTCCCTCTGTACAAAATGAAATTAAATCTCTCTCTCCTCCTCTGTACAAAACTCAAATCAAAGTGGATCAAAAACTTAGGCATTAGAAAAGAGACCCTCTGCTCACTAGAAGAAAAAGTAGGCCCTAGTCTTCACCATGTTGACCAAGGATCTGACTTCCTTAAAAAGACCCCTAAAGTGCAAGGAGTAAAAGCAAGAATCAATAAATGGGATAGACTCAAACTAAAACATGTCTTCTCAGCAAAAGAAAGAATTAATAATATAAAGAGAGACCCTAGAGATTGGGAGAATATCTTTACTGCATGTACATACAATAAAGCATTAATGTCAAAAAACTTACAAAAAAATAACCCAATCAATAAATGGTCTTAGGTACTGAACAGACACTTCTCAGAAGAAATACAATCAGCAAATATATGACAAAATGTTCAACATCTCTAGCAATTATAGAAAGGCAAATCAAAACTACTGTAAGATTTCATCTCATTCCAGTCAGACTGACAATGTTCAAGAATAAAGGCAAGAAGATACAGCAAAAAGATAGTGAAAAAGGAACACTCATACATTGCTGGTGTGACTGTAAATTGATGAAACTACTATGGAAAGCAGATGGAAATTCCTAAGAAAACTTGAAATAGAACCACCATTTCACCCAGCTATCCAACTCCTTGGTTTATATTCAAAGGATATGAAATTAGCATACTACAGTGACACAGCCATGTCAATGTTTACAGCAGTTCAATTCACAATAGCTAAACTGTGGAACCAATCTAGGTGTCTTTCAATAGATGAATGGCTAAATCAAATGCACAATGGAATATTACTTAGCCCTAAAGGAGAATGAAATGGGGTTGGGGATGTGGCTCAAGCGGTAGCGTGCTCGCCTGGTGTGCATGCGGCCCGGGTTCGATCCTCAGCATCACATACAAACAAAGATGTCGTGTCCACTGAAAAACTAAAAAGTAAATATTAAAAAATTTTTTAAAAGTTTAAAAAAAAAGGAGAATAAAATTATGGCATTTTCCAGTAAATGAATGGAGCTTTAGAACATCATGATAAGCAAAATAAGCCAATCCCCAAACACCAAAGGCCAAATGTTTTCTCTGATATGTTGATGGTAATTCAAAATAAGGAGGGGGAACTAGGAAAAAATACTTTAGATTACCTTAGATTAGATAGATGGGAGTAAAGAGAGGGGAGGGGTGGGGTTAGGGAGATAGGAAGGATGACACAAACATTATTGCCTTATGTCCATATATGTCTGTATTACTAATGTGATTCTATAACATGTAAAATCAAGGCCTTGTCTGTAGATCAGTGGCAGAGCACTTGCCTGGCACATGTGAGGCACTGGGTTCAATCCTCAGCACCACAAAAAATAAATAAATAAAAATAAAAGTACTGTGTCTGTCACATGGAAAATCAGAAAAATAAATTATACCTTACCTATGAATATAAAAGTGCACAAATGCATACTACTGTCATGGATAACTAATTTAAATTTTTTTAAGTAATGTTTAAAAATGAAAGATTTTGGTGATTCTAATATACTAAATACTTTTAATATTACTGCACTGATAAGGGTAATAATTTGTGTCACATTAGAGTCACAGCTAACATTAATTTTAATAACAAGTAGTATGTTCTATCAAGGTAGTTCTTGCCATTTATCATCTTTCTACAGTACATTTTATAAGGAACTGTGAAGGACAGATGAGATTTAAAACTAGCCATACAACTTTTTCTTAATATTTTTACTGCCATTGCCCAAAATGACATAAAAATGATTTACACAGTACTACAGGGAACTATAGCATGCTAATTTTCCTTCTGATTTTTACCTTCTTTATATTAAAAACGCTTCCCTGTATCCTTTCTTTCCTCTTTTGAATTCTATTTTAGTGGTAGCTATATAGGATGCTTGTTATTTAAACAATTTCAGTCACCAAATTATGTCCCCAGCTATAAAGATTGGTTAGTTTTCCCTAAATTATCTTGAAAGCTTATTTCAATCCAGTCATGTTTTCTCTCATCCAATTCTTACCTCTGGTAAAGCAGAAATATTATTGTTCTCCAAATTTAAGTCTTCAAGTGCACTGCAGTTTGCTAGTGATCTGGGTATTGCAGACAGTCTATTGTATCTCAGACCAAGATGATATAAATGAGACAGGTTGCCTGAAAATATAAAATGAACCTCTTTACTGTCACAGGCTATCCACTGGATTACAAGATTATTATCTTCTAGAACCAAGGAAATTGTATAAGAAAAATAATCAAATATGCAGCTATACTTTGTTAAGTATCCTATTGAAAATTATTGTCATCTTTTAACAACTTAATCTTTAGAACCAACTTGTGAAAAGAAGTTACACAGATTGGGCATCTCTAATGTGAAAATCTGAAGTGCTCCAAGATCAATAACTTTCTGAGCACCATACACAAGTACATATACATTAATGAAATCTAAGCAAATCCTGCTTAAGAACATATTAGCCACTAATGAGTACATTAAAAATAGTGCTTTATTTTCTAGGCATGTTCTAGTTTTATTGTCAGTATGAGAATACACATGAGCTACATAGATGGATATAATGACATCTACTATCATAAAAGATTCAAATAAAATTAAACTTACCAAATAACATTTATAAGAAAAAAGTTTCTTTGATATAACTGTTGCTATGACATTATTACATAGGGTAGGTTAAAATGCCAGATGTTGCCTTTACTTTTAAATTTTCTTTTCCAATATTAGAAGACAGAGAAATGATTGTCTGGTCTCTAGGTCACACTTGTGTTTTTAGTGACAAATACTTGTGGGCTTTCAATTTTCAGAACCTTCTAGTATTTGTCCATTTCTTTCTTTTTGGTTTGATCATTTAAAAAAAAAACAACTGTTGTATGATAAACTTTCTTTTTGATGTTTATAATGCTTGCATAAATGGATGATAGCATACATTAAATTGACAGCATAAATTAAGCCTTGGAACTTAAGAGGACAGTCATTATGCTTCATAATCTTCTTTCATTTATTCATTAGTTTCTTTCCCTCTTGCTGAGGGAAGTTACATAAAAATGATTAATTGGTACAGTTGTACTTTCTACATTTATAAAAATTAGTCATTGACAGTAAAAAAAATCTCATGAGTCTATACTATAAATCTAGTCAACTACAATGCAGAAAAGCAGCAATCTTCTGAGTTCTCAGTTCTTCAAAGTATAACTATTGTTAGGCTCATGCACATCACTTTACTTCAACAGGGTTTGTAAACTGAGCTAAAAAGTATTCTGGTGCCAATTAAGCAATATTCCAACAGGCATAAAATATTATACAAAAATCATGATTAAAAACTACCACTTAGGAAATATTAAGTATGTTTTGTCTTTAATGTATCTTCTCAATTAACTAAGGAAATTCACTAGCATCGTTTTGATGACACTCTGGTAAACTGCATCCATTTTGAATGGGAGATGGGAATGGAGAGCTGGGGTGCATTTTCAAAGCTCCAGAGAACTTAGTGGTTAGTAATACAGGCAAAAATATTTACTATTGTGATCACTGCATTATGACATTGAGAACAGTAAAATATGTGTTGGCCAAAAGTAAAATAATCTATGACTAAACATGTTAAATTGTATGTACATTAGCAAAAATGGAGACAATCTAAATGTTCAACAGAAAAATAATGTTTAAATTGGAGGCATAACCATAGAATAGAAAAACCAAAGTGTACTTATGTGACAATGGGCAAGTTGGTAACCTCTCTGAAATGCTATATTGCTGAGCCACAACCCCACCCCATGGCAACATTTTTAACCCAAGGAAAAAATATTATGGCAGCTGCTATTTGACTAGCATCAACTCTTCAAGACAGCATTTGGGTATTTATTTTTTTCATAATAAGTTACAATTTTGAAGTGCTAAGCTAGCATCAAGGGTAAAAGGACAGAATCAAAAGATAGATTTCTATTAAGTTTGTGAATACTATTTCAGGTATATCAATCTTCTCCAAAAGATGACAGGGAGAATCTCAAAAGCCAATTAAGACTGCTGAGAT
Source organism: Callospermophilus lateralis (assembly GCF_048772815.1). Classification (NCBI taxonomy): domain Eukaryota; kingdom Metazoa; phylum Chordata; class Mammalia; order Rodentia; family Sciuridae; genus Callospermophilus; species Callospermophilus lateralis. The sequence goes on from NW_027517238.1 coordinate 4,777,247, forward strand.
GTATAACAGATCATGATACAAAGGTTCAAATTTTCACCAAAACTCAGGCTTCTGCTACATGATACAGGAGATAGGAATGATGAAAAAAAGAGAAAAAAATATTCTAATAAACACTGTAAATAAGAAATGACTGTGATTCATAAAATTTTGAAAACATAGTATTATTAACTTCCTTTACTCAAAATAGGAATGGTACTATATTTGCTGACCACTAGCAAATCATATAAAATAAGGGCAATATTATTCTTAGACTTTATTGATCTCTAAAATATTACCTGACCTTGAAGAAAACGTTATACATGAAGCAATGTGTTTTTCATATGTCATCTAAATTACAAGACTTTATAATGACTTCATATTCATAATATAAATTAAAATCAGAAGAATCATTTCTAATAAAAAAAGAAACATAGAATGATTAAGAAAACCAAGACAGAGAAGTATACATAAAGAAGTTACTTTGTGTCAAAGGAAGTGAACCCAAAGGACCCTCATCCTACTTTCTGGGAGATTTTACCATCTAGCCCAATCTACGCTCTCTCTGTGGGCCAAAACCTTTCTTTTAGTGCTCTGATTGCATCACCCACAGATTACTAGTCAATAAGGATACAAATACATGCTCAAAAATACAAAACAAGAAAATATTGCTAAAATATTAGAATGGATAGGGTTGATTGCTTATCAAGCCCCATGTATCCATTTGATGAACTGTATGAATAAGAATATGATATCAATGTTTAGGAGAAAGGAGGCCTAAGCAGAAATACAAAAAATATAAAAACCTTGAGGCTAGAATTTGCTTGATATGCTCAAGTACCAATGGTGTATAGCATCCACAATATTCCAAGAATTATACAGTGTCAATAATTAGAAAATCCTAAAATTCCATCAAAAGATTGTTAGAGCTAACAAACAAATTTAACGAGTTAGCAGGATACAAATCCAATATACAAAAATCAATGGCTTTCCTATATACCAACAATGAATCCACAGAGAAAAAAATCATAAAACAATCTCACTCACAATAGACTATAAAACAAGAAACAACAACAACAACAAAAAAAGAAAACCACCAACTGACCAACCTAGGAATACATCTAACCTCTACAATGAAAATTATGGAATATTGAAGAAATTAAAGACCCCAGAAGATGGAAAGACCTCCCATGTTCATGGATAGACAAAATATTATTAAAATGAACCTACTCCAACAAGCAGAATATAGGTTCAATACAACCCCCATCAAAATACCAATAACGTTACTCTTAGAACTAGAAAAAAAAATTCCTAAAATTCATTTGGAAGAATTGAAGACCCAGAATAGGTAAAGCAATGCTTAGCCAATAAAGGAATGCTTTATAAAGACTTCAAATTGTACTACAGAACTACAGTAACAAAAACTGCATTGTACTGGCATAAAAAGAGACATAGATCAATGGTACAGAATAGAAGACACAGAGACAAACCCACGGGCATATGATACTTCAAAAAGGTATAAAACATATATTAGAGAAATGATAACCTTTTTAACACTCGGTGGTGGGAAGTATGAAACTAGACCTATGTCTCACCCTGCCAAAAACCAACTCAAAATGGATCAAAATCCTAAGAATTAGACCAGAAACTGCAACTCCTAGAAGAAAATACAGGGTCAACACTCCAGCTTTTAGACACAGTCAACAACTTTCTCAATAGAACCCAAAAGCCTTAGGAAATAGTACAAAGAGTTAATAAATGGGACAATATCAAATTAAAAAGCTTCTGATCAGCAAAGGCAACAATTAGGAATGTAATGAGAGAAAGTACACACCTGATAGAGAATCACTGCTATTCTCCTGAAATAGTGTTAATAGCTAAAATAAGAACTCCAAAAACTTAACAAAATAACCCCAAATAATCCCCCTAATAGGTAAATAGATACTTCTCAAAAGAAGAAGTACAAATGGCTAACAAAGTGCATGAAAAAAAATTTTTTTTGAATACTTTTAAAAACTAGGGAATGCAATACAAAACTACACTGAGACTTGATCTCATGGCAGTCATGGGCAGGTACAGTATAGAATGCTTGTAACCCAACTGACTCCACAGGCTGAGACAAGAAATTCACAAGTTCTTGGTCAGTCTCACTAGTTTATTGAAATCCCACCTCAAAATATAAAAAGGATTGGGATTACAGCCTCAGTGGTAAGTGTCCTTGGATTCAATTTCACACACACACACACAAAAAAACACCCAACAAGAACAAAAAATCAAAATACAAATGATAATAAATGCTGGAGATGATGTCGAGAAAAGAAGAAACTTTTACATTGTTGTTGCGATTGCAGATTAGTAAAACCACTATGGAAATCAGTATGATGGGGCCACAAAATCTAGGCATGGAAACACCATATGACCCAGTTGTACAATTTTCATCAGTACTTTTTCTCAAAGAATTAAAGTCATTAAAGCTTTAATATATGATTCATGTATACCAACATTTATAGGCAGTACAATTCATAATAGCCAAACTATGGAGTCAGCTGGCTGTTCATCAACAGGTAAATGGATAAAGAAAATGTGTATGTTTTCACAGAGGAGATTAATTCAGCCATAAAGAAGAATAAAATGTATAATTTGCAGGAAAAAATAGATGGAATTAAGACCATTAGGTTAAGCAAAATAAGCCAAATTCAAAAGGTCCAAGGTTGTATGTTTTCTCTCATCTGTGGGAGCTAGAATAAAAAGGAAAAAGAAAAGAGTTAGGGAAGGGAATCAATAAAAATCAAGGGGGAGACAATAGAGGAAAGGGACAAGGCTGTGAGAGACCTGAGGAGCCGGGTAGTGATAACTGGCCAAATTATATTGTTATATCCTGTGCAATAACAAATATGTTACAACAAATTCCATCATAATCTACAACTAAGATGCATCAATAAAAAAAATGATGAAAGAGAAATAGAAATACACAGTGACTAAGCACCAATGAGAAGAACCTAACTTTTAAACATTTTGAGTATCTTAACTTTTGCTTCTTGTGTCTAATCTGCATAAATAGTAATTATTTTTTCTGCTTCTCTTTTAAAAACTAAACAAGATTTTGTATTTGATGATAAAAGTTATTTTCTGAAAATGGAATTCCACTGAAGTTATCATGCTGAGATTCCACATTATTTTTCCCTTTACCATCCCAATTAGTTGGTCGTTCAAAGTAAACTTAAAGACATATATTTCAATGTAAGAACATATAACAAATTAAAAATGTAATTCTGTATTCAAAAAGCATACTGAAATAAAAATTGAATGTACATGTTGAGTTAGCCCATAGCATACCAGGGACATGCATCCTGGGGAAAAAAAAACACTAGGAGATAAAATCTAGCTTTTGAATTTCAGAGAAAAAGAATAATCTTTGAGGGGCCAGGCAAATAGATTAAATCATTTATAATAAAAATTACTGGACTTGCCTTGTAGTTTTAATCATTCAATTCCAAAGAACAGGAAAACTACCTTTTAGTTCTACTAAGATCCTCAAGAAAAAGGAAGTCAAATACAATGACTCTTCAACTGAACCATCGTTCAACACCTCATTGTTTTCTTAAGTGAATGAAATTTAACACAATCAACCAGTCGTTGTACTTTTGTTTAGCACATGTGATTTTATTTATTGCCCATTTATTTCATCTGGAATCTAAACTTGGTTTACCTGTTGATTTGTGTGATCAATTTCACAGGGCCTTAGTTGTCACTCCTGCTTTGTATGTATTTCATTGTTCAAAACCACTCTTATTTGCACTAGTACATAGATCTCAGATCTGAGACTAGAGATCATCGATACAAGATTTTGCTGAAACAACTAAAAAATCCATCTTCATCTTTCTCTTTCTGACATATAAGACATATATCAGCATGTGGAAAAATAACCTGATACATTAATACTGCAAGAGACAATCCTCAAGTTTATATATATATATATTTAACCACTGATCCACATGTTCAGATTTATTATTTATTTATTTATTTTTATTTTGAACCACAGTCTATAAAAATTGCTTACAGCCTCAATAATTTGCTAATTATAGCTTTGAATTTGCAATCTTCCTGCCTCATCTCCCCATGCTTCTGGTATGACAGGCAAGCACCACCACATCTTGCTTATATCCATCTGCTTATAAAGAACAAACCGTGTGAGTTGTTTGAGAAGAGGTCACAGGGTACTAACTAATAGACATAATAAACCCAGAGAAATAAGAACTTGGTCATAAAGAAGACCCCTGACTCCATCTATATGAGTATCACACAAATTTACCAACAACAAAGAACTATTTTAGAGTCACTTTAATACATAGCTGTAATCCTAGCAACTTGGGAAATTGAGTTCAGAGGATTGCAAATGAAAGACCAGGTGGGAGACTTCATTTTACTTTCAAATCTTGTCTCTTATGTAACTTTAGTTTACTACTCATATTTTTAATGCATTGTCTTCTCAGAAACTGCCTGCAAGGAATATAATTCTATTGCAATTTGCCTGGCCTCCTAGGACTACTTTTGAAATATCTGTAGAAGAATCTATGACACTCTAAATCCAGTATCTTGCAATCCTGCAGAACAAGTACCATGTGTTTAACACCAAGATATGCTGCCCTCTCAAGCAGTAGATAAGTCTCTAGATATCATGGCTATAGTGGCCTCTGAGTGCTTAGGTGACTGAGCATTGTGAAACAACTCCCAAGGCTTCCCAGCACAAAAAGGGTGACCTAGGGTTTCTTCTCAAAAGAAGTTTTACTTTTACTTTTAATCCATACAGAAGGATTTAGTCCCTGGGAAGGGTGTGTTCCACCCACAGAGATGCCCTCAAGCCATCTTTCTTATTATTTCTGGGTAAGGTACTTAACAGTGTCTCTTTGGTAGCTATAAGGTTTTTAATGACCATCCATATTTTTTAAGAGAGAGAGAGAGAGAGAGAGAGAGAGAGAGAGAGAGAGAGAGAGAGAGAGAATTTTGTTAATATTATTTTTTAGTTTTCTGCTGACACAACATCTTAGGACACAACATCTTATTTTTATGTGGTACTGAGGATCCAACCCAGCACTATGCCTATGCCAGGAAAGTGTGCTATCACTTGAGCCAGATCCACAGCCCCACGACTACCCATATTTTTAGCCCCAGTTTTACTCTGTTTTCTGGCCAAACTCCAAGTTTTTAAAATCTTCCTGTTCTCCTTTCTGTTCATAATTATCACAATAATCTTAGCTAAAAGCTGATAGAAATACCCATGTCAACACCTGAATAAAATGCTGCTTTGAAATTTCTTCCACCAAATTAACAAATTCATCTCTTTAAATTCAGCCTCACAAAAAATGTCAGGAAATGGGCAAAATATTAAAACTTTTTGGCCAGAATATAAAATGAGCGACATTTAGTTCAATTTCCATGAGTCTCCCTTCTCTTCTGAAACATCATAAAGGCATTTTTTTTTTACCATACTATCAGCATTCTGGTCTTTTGAGCTCTGACTAGAATTGCCCATTAAGGTCCACATAAAACATTAACACTTTTTTTTTCAGTTTGCATCTCTAAACTTTTTTAAAATTCCTTGAACAAATCCCCCAAATCTCCTAAATCTTCTGAATTACATGGTCACATTGGTCACAACAATGACCCCACTTCTGGTACCAATTTTGTTTTCAGTCATCTTTTGCACCATTTTGACCAAAGTAACTGATATGAACAATTTTAAAGGAAAACAACTATTTTCGGCCTCATAGTTTCAGAGGTCTTAGTTCAAAAATTACCCACTTAATTACTCAGGTGAAATAGAAAGACATGTCAGAAGAGTGTGATGGATGAAAGCAGCTCAGGAGAAGGAAACAGAAAGGAAAAAGAATTGAGAGGCAGGCAAACTTGTGATCCCCTAATAATGGGGAAATATGTATATTTTGAAGGCATGCCTTTAAAGAACCACTTCTTCCAGCCTCATTCTACCTCTCTATAGTTACCACTCAGTTAATCCCTATCCAGAGTATAATGCAATGATTAAATTAAATTTCTCATAACTCAGTAACTTCACATATAAACTTTACTACACTGTATCACACATGAGCTTTTGGACGTCAATGCCTACCTAAATCACAACAGTATTTCTAAGGGAAGAGTTTAATTTTGTGAGTACCTACATAAAAACAACATGAAACAAACAAAACAGAGACATATCAAAAAAACAATCTAAGGCTCTAGAAAAGCAAGAACCAATCAAATAAAAAAAAAAACAGCAGAAGAAAGGAAATAATATCAGGTCTGAAATTAATGATGAGAATTAAAAAGCAATATAAATAATTAATGTGAAAAGAGTTGATTGTTTGAAAACATAAATAAGACTAATAAACACTTAGTCAAATTAACCAAAACAGAGAGAAGATAAACACAATGTTTTTAAAATTGGAGATGAAAAATCAGGTAACAGCACACATCACTGAAATGCAGAGGATCATTAGGGACTATTTTGAAAATATGTTTCAATAATTTGAAAAATCTTTATAAAAGGATACATTTCTATAAACATACAACCTACCAAAATCGAATCAAGAGCACATAGAAAATATAAACCAGATAAAAAGAAATGAGATTGAATTGGTAATAAAAGGCCTCCCAACAAAACAACAACAACAAAAACCCAGAGTGTCAGCTGAATTCTACCAGAATTTTAAGGAGTTATTACTGATAGTTCTCAAAACACTCAATGAAATGGAAAAAGTGTGTTGAGCATAGAAATTTCCAAAATCATCCTAGGAAGCTACTATTAGCCAAATACCTACGGACATATCAGGAAGATCAGGGTAGTATAGACCAATATATTTTATGAGCATAGATTAAAAAAAAATTAAATATTTTTTTAGTTGTAGATGGACACAATATCCTTATTTTATTTACTTTTTTTAACGTGGTTCTGAGGATCAAACCCAGTGCCTCACATGTGATAAGCAAGCAATCTACCATTGAACCACAACCCTAACTCCCACAAATTCTTATTAAAATTTTAGCAAATCATTTACAAAATAAATTAAGAAGATTGTACATCATGATTACGTTGGTTTCGTACCATGAATGAATGTATGGTTTAACATATTCAAATCAAAAATTGTAATTCACCACATAAACATTATTAAGATATGAACAAATGATTATCTCAATATGAACAGAAAGAGCTTTTGACAAAATCTAGCACCCATTCATGATAAAACACTTAAGAATCTAGGTATATAAGAAACTTACTTCAACATTATATTTGTATTTTAAAAAATTAAAAAAAAAACATATCCTACTGGATAGGAAAGAACTGATAGTATTTTTGAATATCAGAAATGAAACTAGGATGTCTACTCTCATCATTGCTATTCAATGTAGTACTTGAAATTTTAGCCAGAACAACTAGCCAAGAAAAAGAAATATGAGATATACAATTAGTAAAGAAACAAGTCAAATTATCACTTTTTGCAGATGATAACATTCTTTACCTAGAAATTTAAAAATTTCCAGCAGAAGAACTAATGATCCATAAAAATAATTCAGCAAAGTAGCAAGATACAAAGTCTAAACACACCAATAATCTATCCACTGGGAAAAAAATCAAGGAACCATTCCATTTACAATAGAATTTTAAAAGTACGTGGAAATAAATCTAACCAAGGAGGTAAAATAAAATATATCTTCAATAAAAATTATAGACTATTAAAGCAAGAATTTGAAAAAAAAGGATAATAAAAGATGGAAAGACCTCCCATGTTCATGGATATGTCCCATGGAAATTGCTAAATCATTTATATATCAAAAGTGATTTACAAATCCAATGCAATCCCTATTAAAATAATATTGGTATTTTCCCCAGAACCTAAAAAAATAGTTCTAAAATTTGTATGGAAAAATAAAATAACCAGAGTAGCCAAGATAATACTGGGAGAAAAAAAAAAAAACAATGCTATAGCCAACATGATAACTGATTTCAATTTAAAATGAAGGGTTATAAAACAGCATGGTACCAATATTAAAAACAGACTCGTAGAACAATGGAAAAGAAGAATCTGAGATGAACCTATAGATACAGTCATCTGATCTTTGACAAAAGTGTCAAAACATACATTGAAGAAATGACAGTCTTTTTAACAAATGCTACTAGGAAAATTGGACATATGGAAAAATTATCTTAGATCCATCTTTATAACCCTGTACAAAAGTCAAAGTCAATCAAATAAAAGTCAATCAACTCAAAGTCTATCAAATACCTGCTAATGAGACCAGAAATTATGCATTCCATAGAAGAAAATACAGAAGTAAAATTCCAACATATATGTCAGAATGGCTATCAACAATTTAAATAAAAATAAATGCTGGTGAGAATCCTAGGGGACTGAAACTAATATAATATTGGTAACATTTTAAAATAAGTGCAATGTTCATGAAAGTCAATATGTAAGTTCTTTAAAACACTAGGAATGGAGCCAGTGTATGATTAAGCTATACCACTCCTTATATGAAAGAATTAAAGTCAGCATACTTTAGCAACACATGCATATCTAATTCACAAATGCCAAGTTATGGAAACAACCTAGATATTGGCAACAGACCAAACAGAAAATGTGGTATACAATGTAATTTTATTCAGCCCTAAAAAAACGAAACCATATAATTCCCAGGAAAATAGATGGAGATGAAAAACATCATTTTAAGCAAAACAAGCCAGTCTTAGAACGCCAAGGATTCTATGTTTTCTCTTATATGTGGAAACTAGAGAGAAGAATGGAAAAATGAGGATCTCATTAAAATTTAATGTGAACTATAGGGTAGAGGAAAAGCAATAAGTGATAGGAAGCAAGGAAGGGAAAAGGGAGGCACTTGCACATAAAATTGACCAAATTATACTATTGCATATATAAATATGTTGAGGGTCACAAAGAAGTCAAGATGGCACCTGGCAGTTTGCCAGGTGGAGTGGTCTGTGAAGTAACCCCAGGGAACCATTAAGATGATGAGGGTTCCTTAATGACTGACTGCTGTATCTCGATGATGTTAATTAAGTTAAACTGTGTGTAATTAGTTGGGTATATGTACCTCTGCTGTCTGGAAGAGAAGCGGCTCTTGCTACCTTGAGTGCCCACTCAGTTCCCACTGAGTTTCCCTGCAATAAAGCAGTTCCCGCTTCAACCTTCAGCTTGCTTGTCACCTTCACTGTTATTGTGCTCGACCCGACTGTGGCATAAATATGTCAAACAATGGATCCAACTATAATTTACAATTTTAATGTGGTATTAAAATAACTTTAAAAGGCACAGAGTATAAATTATGTGATTAGATTATCTCAGACTTGACATTATAGTAATAAAAATAAGTATACATGTGATATTCATTTTTTGCTGTTTTCAGTAAAATGTATTTCTGAAAAATGAAAGGCAAAATAGGATTCTGAGATACATTGTTATAAAAGTGCATGTTATAGGAAAAGCAAGGCTATTATAAGTATTTTACCAAGCCACAAAATAATTAATAAATGTACATACTGCTTTTCTAAAAATAAAAAGAGAGATGATGCTTTTGGTATATAACATGCAAGTCATTGCTAAGATAGAAGAAGTATTTTATCCAATTTTCCATAACAGATAGTATATGCATTAGGAAAAGATAGAGTATGAATTTTAAAATTTGAACATTGTTCTGATATTTTTTGGCAAGTAAAACACTTCTCTTGAATTCTAAATCGGGGGATATTTGTAAGGTGTGTTCTTTTATTAAAAACTATGTCACATTCTTTACATTTGTAGGGTTTAATCACTATTCTTGGCATTTTTAAATGTTAGGCTTTGATTAAAACTTTGCCACTTTTTGGCAATTTAAACTATTCTTCCAAGTATGAATTTTCTAGTAATTATTAAGTCATGATATCACAATAAATGATATTTTACATTCTTTAGATTTGTAAAGATTCTCTCAAGTATGAATTCTCTCATGCTTGATAACCCTTGAATTGTACCTAAAAACTTTGCCACATTGTTTACAGTTGTATAACCTTTCCAGTATGAATTACCTGGTGTTTGGTAAGGCCTACTCTTCAAATAAAAGCCTTGAAATTTTCTTTACATTTCTATGGGTTCTTTCCAGTGTGAATTCTCTGGTATCTACTAAGTTGTGATCTTTGATTAAAATGTTTGCCACAGTATTTACATTTGTGTTTTTTCCTCCAGTATGAATTCTCTGTTGTATACTAAGGTATGATATTTCTTTAAAAGCTTGTCACATTCTTTACATTTGTATGGTTTATCTCCATTGTGAATTCTTGTGCAGAAAAAAGGCTTTGCCTAGCACTCTCCAGATACAAAATATAGACCCCACAGCCACGTCCTCAACAAACCACTTCCTCAACCCAAATCCCACCTACATCCAGCCACCATTCAGATAATCCCATCAAGGAGTAATTCATTGATTAGATTAAGGCTATAGCCCAATTCTGCAGCAACTACTGCCACTGAAGGCCCAAGCATCCAAGATACTTGGATACAATACACATGCTGACTTTGTCCTTGAAATATATACTGCCAAGAATACAAGCTATGTGAGAACCCTTCTAGATCAGTTCTTATTATTTTAAAAAAATGGTTATGTGGTTTCCAATTTTCCCCTGATATTTTGCCATATCATGTCAACTTAAAGTCTCAGAATCAAATATCTCTTTGAGTATATCCAGTTTTTTGTTAGTTAAAGACATTCATTGATCAGTTCTTATATTAGATAGTGTAATTATTCTAGGGGCTTCTCATAGTTTACATTAATATTACATTACTATTTTTCTCCTTCATTCATTCTTGCAGTTTGTTTGGAATTTTTATAGTGATTCCTCACATGACATCTAAACAGTGTTAACCCATTGCATTTATTCACTACCACTACATATTTAGTAGTATATAGAGGTATTTATAACTTGGCTACTATGAATTTGCATGAACTAAGCTGACATATATGACATAAATAGAAACAACATATATTTTAAAATGTAAACATTTTATGCTCCAGGAAACATTGGTCAATATATGAAAGGAATATAAAATAATATACATCAAAACTATTATATAAATGCTATATTCACATCCATTTTAAGTAATTTTTTTCATAAAGCTTGTACAAATTATGGTTCTTACATCCATAACATTTAGTCTCTGGGACTCTCTTACTTACCTATCCCCTCAGTCTTAGTGTCCCCATTCCAAGAAAGAAATGATTATTTTTTTCTCTTTATTTTCTCTTTCATCATGATGAAAATGGTTGAATAATTCAGACACAATATATTTTTATTGTTGTTGTTGTTATATCTCTAATTAACGAACCAAAGTATGATTTCTTTTATTCTCTCCCCACTAACCCCTTCAAATTTCATTCACCTTCATCCACATTCCAAAGTATTTCATTTTTGTTTTGAAATCCTTTTGTTAACTTAATTAGGTTGGAGGATGATTTGTTAAAATCAGCCATATATAGGTTAAAATCCATGAAATATTAATTATGTGTTCTACGAATGATATTCATTATTATATAATTTATTAATTGATGAGACATATATGAAATAATTACCTAGTAGATAATACCATACTGTGGTAGGATTGTAGAAAGAAATACAACAAGTCCTTGCTTCAATAGTCTTTCTACCTAGTGGACACAACAGGGATGTGAGCAGGATATTGCCATATAGTCCATGATATACAAGAGGTTGGTTCAGGAACTTAACATGTTTGTTGAGGTTTTTTTTTAGTGGTGACTACATATGCTGAAATTTCTCCTTCACACATCTGACTAGCTTAATTCCTTTAACATTGTTTTCCCTCTAATTTCAAATTGGCTTATTTTCAAGTGAATTGTCCTGTTGCTGCCTGCTATTATATACTCTCTCACAAACTGTGTTAGTTAGCTTTCTGTCACGGTTACAAAATACCTGAGAAAAACAACTTAAGGAATGAAAGGTTTATACATTGTTTCTGGATCTGTGTTGAATAAGATCTTCATGGTGAAAGGTGGAGCAAAGCTGCTTACCTCATGGCAGCCAGAAAGAAAGGAAGGGAGGGTGGGGGGAGAAAGAGAGAATGAGCACATAAGAGAACACATAAGAAGGAGGGTCTTGATACAAAATGTATCATTCAAAAGCCTTCCCCAGTGAATAACTTCCTCCCATTAGGCCACACTTCCTAAAGGTTGTTGCACCTTCTTATAGGACCATAGGTTGGCAAACAAGCCTTTAGCACATGGCCTTTGCACAAATTTCATATCTAACTCTTAACAGGGCTAATCAAAACTATATCACTTTGTATCCTGTATGAGTGTCCTCATTTTTACTCATGGCATTTTTCAGACTACTGCCTCCATCTCACAGTGTGGGGCAACCTCTAAATTCCCATATCCCTTGCAAACCCAAGCATACTTTTATCTTAAAATTTGTAACAAATTGTGAAAAATGAATACAGAAGCACTAACTCATTTACCCAAAGAAAAAACAAGTATTTAACAGTTGAAGGTAGTAAATAAAGCCTGATGCCCAGAAGTTTCTCCATCTAAAATGTAGAATTGTTATATCCAAATTGTTCTCCTTTGTAGGAATGGGTAATGTGAAACTAAACTCATGGTTGTCAGATATGTTGAGCAATTTATAGATAATACTGACCACAGGTCACATCTGGTTTCTTTCCCTTGGCTTTCTTAACAGCTTAATCTCACTGAAGAATAATTGTGCACATGAGTTTAGTTTCACTATTAGTCTGATCCCTGGATTACAACCTCAAGTTAGAGTTCTTTGAGGTTAACATCAATTTTGTTGGTGCTCTAAGGGAGTCATGGTTGGGTTTTGGTGGTGCTCAAGGAAAAAGACAGTTGTTAATCTCCCTAAGGAGTAAAAATCTACTGCTATAATAGAGCTTTCATATGTTTAGTACCTTGTTAACATATTGGCAATATGGAAGAACAGGCTTGCTCCAGAGAGCAGTAGACCACTAACTTTTTTAATTACTTCACAGATGACTTAAGCCATAAATTTAAACCCTTGGGTGAGGCAGAAAGAGATTTTATTTTGAATTTGAAAAAAAAAAAACAGAATGTAAAGAAAGATGTTTTGTATATGATGGAAAAAAAATCAATGCCTGGGATCTACACTACTACATGACTCAGACAGAAGAACTCAAATACTCCAGAGACCAAGAGTCTCTCAAGGAGTACTTCCCCATCTAGGTGGTCAATGAAGCCTTGCTGAACATCTACCAGGAATTGTGGTGACCTTCCTTTGAGCAAGTGACAAGTGTTCATGTTTGGAATAAAATTGTTACACTTTACACTGTGAAGGGTAAAGCTAATGGAGAAGTGTTGTGACAGTTCTGCTTGTACTGCTATCCAAGTTTCTGAGGATCATATTGCTGGAAAGGACTTAAGGGATTGGATTCAGCTACTACACAGTTAAGACTTCTCCCTTCCACATTTCCCATGAGTGATTCTTAGTGGGGGTGTTAAAATTGCAGGCTCTGATGCCAGAATGTCCTGGTTTCATCATTTCTGGGCAAGTAGCTTAATTTTTCTGTGCTTCAGTTTTCTTAACTATATTATAGATCTGATAAAATGGAAATTCTTGTAGCATATGCTTTGCAGGATTATTGCGAAAATCAAGTTGACTAGTTACCTCCAAAGCATTTAGAAGACTTCCCAGCATATAACAAGAGGTTTTATGTATATTGGGGACTGCCATCATCTACTGTGTGAACCACATTTGTTGAATTTAAAATTAACCCCAGAAATGTTTATTATTTGGATAATCTGTTTGCCAGTGCTCTTAAATCTATGACCAATCCCTTCAGTATAGCTAGGAGGTGGCACAAAAATAGTAGGAATAGCAAAATATTTGTAGTCAATTAAACTAGAGTTTGAATGCTTGAATGACATAACTTAATGACATTGTTTCCTTCCAGTAGAGAACTGATAATCCCTTTACAGAGTTGATTGTTATTAAAGACAACATATGCAAATTACCCAGCCCAGCTGTCAATCATTGATTAGAATTTTCTGTAACATGTGGCAAATGGACTCCATGATTTTTCATCTAAAACACAAAGGTTTTTGATCTCTTTCTCCCTAGTTAAATTTATAAAACAAAGCCAAAATGTCACAATTACTAATTCACTTTACTAAATAGACCAAAGGAAATTGTAGCATTCCTTTTGTTCACTAACATGTAACTTTGTAGTCCACTGACTGGAAGGGGCTGGGTACACGAGCCATCCAGTTGACAAGCACAGGTGTCCTTTTGTGTCCAGATTATCCCACAGCTTTATGAATTAGGACTGAATAAAAAAGGCAGGAAGTGAAGTGCACTTGAACTTAAAAGCTCAATTATGCTGCTACTTAGAACAATAAACTGTTTGAAAAAAATAGCCACAATCACACTTAAGATTCTAGACTGCTGTTTAAATAGTAAATATTGCTGCAGAGCTTAAGAAAGGCACATCATTTTTGTTTTGTTTTCCCAAAGCAAACTAAATCTATCTCCAGATCCTCATCCCCAGAGTTTTCAGTAAGTGCCATATCACTGTTTACAAATCCACTTTTTAAAATGAAATCTATACAAAGCTTGTAATAGAGGCAATAATTTTGCCATGTGCCTTTTCTGTAGTCTGTATTGGAACATTTACAAGATTTCCTGAAAATCTTTGTGCTCCAGGACCTAGATGTCTCCAGTTTGGTAACCACATGTGGGTGTTGAACCCTCAATATGAGGTTGGTACAACTGAAGAACTGAATTGAAATATATATATATATATATATATATATTTGAATTATACTAATATATTATATATATATATTTGAATTATACTAATATATTATATATTATATATAATTGAACTATACTTATATATATTATATAACTGAATTATATATATATATATATATATATATATAATTGAATTATACTAATAAATTAGAATAATTCAGTTTTCAGCACCACATATTAAAAAAATAAATAAAATAAAAAGGTTCATCTACAATTATAAAAAAGATTCTTAAAAAACTGACTTCACTTATTTTTTTGAAGTTTTAAAAATGTAGTTAGCAGAAAATTAAAGTTATATACATTTATCTCATATTTCTATTTGACAGTACTATCCTAGAGTTTATGAGATGAAAACTTTATCTAACTTATTTCTTTCTGACTTAGGTCCAGGCTGATGTTAGATGATAGCCTGTGTACAACTAATAAGTTGCAAGTAATTTCTAGGCATAACTAAAATGCAAACCAAAAAGTTTCAATTGTATGGCTCTGTAGGGTATTATTTGTTTTTGCAGCTAAATTTGTAGACATTATTAATGTTTTAATTTCCTAACAATTTAACTAAATCATCTGATGGTTGTACTAAGCCGAATTTTGTTATAAGTCAAAATTTTGATTATTTATTCTCTTCCAGTTTTCTAGCTTATACTTGAAAGAATAATTAGTCCTACCCCAAGCCTGGTGGCTCACACCTGTAATCCCAGCAATTTGGAAGACTGAGGCAGGAGAATCACAAATTTGAGGCCATTCTCAGCAATTTAGTGAGGCTCTATCTCAAAACAAAATATAAAAAGTGCTGGGGATGTGGCTCAGTACAAAAAATAAATTAGTCCTACTGATCAAATTATACAATTAATGTAAACTGAAGTGTTACTCTGTGAACTATTTATGTGTGTATCTGGAAATAAGTTTCATTGAATTGTCTTGCCTTGCTTCCCTAAAATCACAGTTTCAGGAACTAAAAGTACTGATGATGAGTAAAAACTGTTTTCTTTTTACATTATCTGCTCATGTGTTTATGTTAATAATGGCAAAGGAACTGTAATAATTTTTTAAATTCCATCCCTAAAGAAAACTTTGCAAAGGTCCTCATACAGGTGCTGACCCCAGAATTGCCTTACTGTGGACACTGTGATATATTGTTCTCTCTACCACATTCTTTAAGGAAGAGTCTTGCATGTTTTATTTGTGATATTTTACGAGAAAAAAAAAAAACCTGAAGCCATTTCATAGATGCTTACTATTTCCAGGTATGCAGAATTCCACATTTGTAGCCTTCTGGAACACTTGCTTTGCTACCTTCCCCTCCCTTTTTTGTACAATACTGGGGATTGAACCTAGGGACCCTCAATAACTAAGTTATATCCCCAGTTCTTTTAATTTTTACTGTGAAATAAGGTCTTGCCAAGTTGCTGAGGCTGGCCTGGCACTTGCAATTCTCCTGCCTCAGTCTCCTGATTTTGTATCTTGTATTAAAATCTAAATTCCATTTCATCACACAACAATTTTGGCATAGTTGCCAATTACAACATAAAGAAAGTTCTGGCTGTGTGTGTGTGTGTGTGTGTGTGTGTGTGCACGCACACAAGCACACAAGTATGCAGACTGGGATTAAACCCAGGGGCACTCTACAACTGAACAAACCTTTTATTTTTTAATGTGAGACAGGGACTTCTTAAGTCACAAAGGCTGAACCCAAACTTGTAGTCCTCCTGCCTCAGTCTCCTGAGTAACTGAATTTAATGTCATGTGCTTCCTGACCAGCTAGGCATCTTTTGTAGGGGTGGGTACTGTTCTTTTCATTTTTGTCTTCACTTGTCTAGAGAAATATTTAAGTGAATATTTACTTCATGATACATTTCCAGTTATTCCTGTAATTATCTGAAGCATGGACTAGGCTCAATAGCAAATACTCTCATTTATTTAGAGGAAATGCATAATTCAAAAAATATTTTGGAGATATATTTAACAACAAACATATGTCCTCAAAAGGGACTTGCATATATTAAGCTGCTTCCCTGGGCTCAGCTGGCACCCCATGTCCTCACAGAAGCATCTCACACTTGCCTACTAGCACTCGCTTGGAGTTGGTATAGGCCTCCTGGGCACGCATATGCATGGTCCATGGCTGTTACTCTATTTTGGGTCATGGATAAGTCCATGAAGTGGAACATTGATGGGCAAATGAGTTGGGCCACTTCATGTCCCTGTTCATGACACTATTTATTGAAATTCCTGAGTGTGAAGAAGAGTTATAGCTCCATATTGCAGAACATGCATCACCTTCACAATGATCTATACCTGGACATTACTAATTGCCATCACTTTGCCATTTTCTACAGCAGACCAAAAAGTACATCAAATAGATATTTTTCCTCATAGACAATAAACTTGAACATGAGGACTTCTATGCAGATTTCAAACTATTTAAATCAGAAATGGTTTACAGATAATTTTGCAACAAAAATAAGAAATTCAACTTCATTACAAGAATAAGGAGGAAAATTATTCATTTTATTAGCTCTGATCAGAGAAAAGCTACTCCTGCTTTCTTTGCATATGGGATATGGTTCTATATTTGGGAGAAGTCCAGGAAATGCACATAAAATATTAATCTATGGAAATACATTCTCTAATCCTTTCAGAGTTGCTGCCTATGGAAGTTTCAACTTTTATATTACTTTCTTGACTGTTCTCATATAATGAAGAAGGCAACACATTATGGCTTCTTAAATTTCAACACATTTGACATTGATAAATACAAACACTATGAAATAGCGAAAAATGGAGATTTAAAATGAAAAATATCAGACCACCTTCTGCACAATTTATGCAAGATACACAACATTATTCTGATAGTAAGACTCAAAATGTTACTATAGGCATTTTCTGAGTAAAAGGATATATGTTGCTAAACTCTTTGATCACCTTGTTTTTTTCCTTGTGGATGATAGCACCCCAATGGATGCCATTGTAAAATAACTTCTGGGTATGTATGGAAATGTGGAAGGTGCCATTTCCATGAACTGTAAAGTCTGCCTTGATCTAATGTCCACTCAAATAGGCCACATCATAAAGCATTATGGGAGGAGAGCAGCTGAGACTATTTGCTGGGTCCAAATCTGTAGATCCAGCTCAGAGATCAGGCCTCAGCAGAAGGATTTGGTCATGAAACAAACCAGTGTCTGGCTAGATAGGGACCATATTCAGCAAAAGATAGGGAGGCAGAAGAATGGAGCACACTAAGCAGCATCAATCTTCACCAGACTTCTCTTAGGTGGTATTTCAACAAGCAGTGTGAAAAATCAAGACAATCAGAAACCTGAAAAGGGTAGTGATGGTGACATAATAAATGGAGTTCCACAAGGTGATAAAATTGGGGCCTTGAAAAGATGAATACCATCAAAATCTAACATTATATCACCCATAGTAATTCTTCATTATACACTTCACAGTTTTAAAAATTTGAATGAACTTTATTAAAACAACCAAGTAATCTGCTTTGAGGAAAAGCAGTTTTAGCAGTCCCTCTTTAACAAGGACTAATATTTTTGCATGAAATAAAAAGTTGTGATCAGAACTGAAGAAAGAATCTGGGAATAGAAAACTCTGACAAGATTTAGAAAAATTTCTTTCAGAACTGCCGCAGTCTGGCTGGACAAGAATAACCGAGCCACCACAAAGCCTTGTAGGTTCAAACAGCAACTACTTTATTTTAACTCTCACTGGCACTGCACTCATGCTTTTCTGCCAACGTCACCCACGCAGCCCTTCCAGAAACCCCCCACATCAGAAATCCCACCTCCGGTACTTCCCCAACCAATGGAAACTCCCCCGGGAATCCCCAGGAGAACTCCAAAGTAGCGGGTGCCCTGAGGCATCAAGAGCTGCCCCATTGCCCGACAGTAAAGGTCAAATATACAATACAATCAATTCAGAATCACAGCAATTATATATGGCTTAACTCAAACCATCATCTTAATTGTTCACTGGTGCCACCTTTCAAACATTCCCTCAGGCAAATGCTAGTCGTCATTCTGACTGACCTGGCTCTCAACACAGAACAAAACAAAATTTCAGATGCTTTAGTTGCTTTCCCCCTTAAAAATTTATCTGAACAAGAAAAGATCCACTAGAGTTTCAGTAACCCATAGTCTGAGGTTTGAGCAGTGACACGAAGGGCCTGATTCACTTTTGTCTGAGTTAAACCACAAAAACACTGTTATCAACTTACTTTCAGGTGAAAGTAGCACACATTTCACCTTCCAGAGTGTTGCCCAGTCTGTGTGGTTCATTTTGTTCTTCTGCTGATAATCATATTCACTGATAGCCCTCAGAAGTGTATCTAATGAGGGATTTTGATGTTCTTATTTTTTATTTACACTGTGACCCCAGCAGATGCTCCTGCCATGGATCTTTCCAAATGGGACACTATTCAATTCAACCATTCTGCCTTTTCTCTTTGAAATATTGTTGTGCATTTCACTATATGAAATACTCAACTGATTGCCTTTCAAAAAAGCATGATTTACAAGAGATAACCTTTGACAATGACATTTAAACACTGTTTCATATTGTAACACCAAGTAGTACATTGGGCACTGTAAACTTGCCAGGGAACTATTATGAATAGTTTAGAAAACTTAGGAGGCAGAACTGGTTTCTAAGTTGGAAGATGATTGCTACTGCTTACTCAGGGTTGTTTTCCACTTAGTTTTTGTGCATACTAGTCTCAGTGGCATTCCCAGTGTTCTCATGGAGCCCTATTGTCTGCTTTGGGGGCTTGATGCAGACATGCAGGACACACAGACTATTAATTTTCTGGAAGCCTTGTGCCAAGGAACTTCCTTTTTGATATTACTTAGGGACCAAAGTATCAGAAGGCTATGCATTACTGGGTATCCCAGTCAGTAAAAGTAAAATTTTGTTTTCTTCCATGTATGAACACACACACACACACACACACACACACACACACACTCACACATACACACTCACTGTTGGGCTTTGCCTCTGCAAAGAGCAATCCCATATTATGGTGGCTTTAAAAGGAAATGATATCAATAGTTTTCATGGTCTTCCTGTACCAATTTGGATTATTATTTCTGTGTAATCACACTGAGGACATTCCAGTGAAAGTCATTAATTTTGAGCTACAGTTGTTGGCAGTGACAGCACTTAATTTTTGAGTGCCTTCTTCCTTAACCTTCCTTGGACACAGCCAGGTGTGTAATGCACAGTGGTCAGAGAAAGTGTTCATATGCTGCTAAAAAAAACTGGTTTTTGTAATTAAAGAAAATTTTGCAACCACATTGGTTACTTCCCTAAGAAGTGAACACCATCCATCCATCGTAATCATGCTGTCCTCTCCTAGTCTGAATCCTGGACAGAGGTCCTTTTGGAAGGCAACACCAGGCAATGCTTTTCTTCAAAGACAAGGTGAATATGTGAGGAAGACTGAATGCACACAGCTGCCTTTTTTCAAAGTTGTAGCAAGACAGGATAAATTGTCCTTGGATTGAAACATGACATTAATGGGAACTAAGGCACAAGTCACATGGCCATATCTTTATGGGCAATTCTTTCTGCAGTAGACTCTGAGCGGACAGGATCTTGCCAGTTTCTTAAACCTGGGGACTAGATCAAGTAAAGCAGTGGATTCTTGTCCCTGAGGCAAAAAATGGCTAAGATCTGGGTGGAAGGAGAACCATTCCATGTGCTGTTTCATGCTGAGAAAATGCTAAACACTTGAGCTGTGCCCAGGACTTAACTGCTGTGACTCAGGGTGAAACTTGTAAAGGCCAAGTCCTCCATAACTAATCTCAGTGGATGCCAATCCATATGCCCATCTGCAGCAGATGGTTATGTCCTGCAGCAGAATGAGTAGATGTTCTTTACACCATGGCTCATGCCACATTCTGGTACCTCGTAGTGCACAGCCATCTGGGGACTTGGTCAAAACTCTGGTAACCACAGTGCTTTTCTCTAAGTTGCTTTTTTTGGGTTGGCTTCTCAACTTTCCAGCTAAAATCACTGTCATAATCACTGTATGTAAGTAGTTCACTAAATTAGTCAGAGGACACTTTGGATTTGTTGAAGGCACATTCCTTCAGATTCCCAGATGACTAGTGCTATTACATCAAAAGAATTTTATAGCAACAAGATTAAGCTTACTTGGGACATGTGTATGAACCAGAAAATTTCTGGGTCTGACACATGGAAAGTTCCTTCTGCAACAAATAAGTGCAAACTCCATCCAACAGGAAACCACAAAATACACAAATCTTCAAGGATTGTAACTTGGAGTCCAGTTGGAGACCTTCCTTCTATAGAAAATGAAGGAGTACATTTCAGGTAGAGTGATTCTGCTAACTTATGGGCCTGAAATACCTTAAAATATACACCAAAACCACTTCCACTAGGATTAAAATTAGAAATGAATATTCATAGGTGCACTTCACTCAAATCATCAACAATCAAAAAGAGTCCCAGAGCTGAGTGTCTAAAAAGTATGCTCCTCTAGCATAGAGAAACTCGTGGTGTATAAAAGACACTAGAACACTGTTCTCAACAATAGAGAGGGTTGATGGTAAGCCATGCTTCATTCACAAGCACCCTTGCCTGTGCTGAGTGGTGGCTTTAATTTTCTGTAGAATTTTCCAGTTATAAGCTTGAGCCTTTCAACTCCCCCATTTGCCCCAAACTCACCTTGCTACTGCCTACTAAGGGTTGTTTTCCACTTAGCTTTTGTGCAGACTAGTCTCAGTAGCATTCCCAGTGTTCCCATGAAGTCCTATTGTCTACTTTGGGGGCTTGAAGCAGACATTCAGGCAACACAGACTATATATTTTGTGGAAGCCTTGTGCCAAGAGTACCTTGAGTCTTTACTTTTATTGAATTGCCATCCATGACAGATGAGCAGTGCACTCTTTTGGTGTTTTCTATAAGGAACCACCTGCTTCTTTTCTTTTT
This sequence comes from Callospermophilus lateralis, assembly GCF_048772815.1. NCBI lineage: Eukaryota > Metazoa > Chordata > Mammalia > Rodentia > Sciuridae > Callospermophilus > Callospermophilus lateralis. Next base: position 4,799,037 of record NW_027517238.1, read on the forward strand.
CTTATTTTTATAGCATTTAAAAAGCAATGATTACCAAACTTCCCCCCCCCCCAAAAAAAAAAACAATTAATGAATAGTTCTTGTCAACTAAAATGTTCTAGTGAAGCTCACTGCTGCTCTTCCATTTCTTCTTAATTTGAATGAACAATATCTCTACATGCAATTACTATGGGGTGTGTTTAAAACATGGGACAATTTGCCCATACTCTGAAGAAAATTACCTCCTTATCACATGGAAGAACTGTCATAGAAGAGTAATGCAGTATTATATTAATAATTTGCAGACTTTTATCTAATCTGCAATCATGAACAGATTATTAGTTTTAAAAATAAATGGTTAATCAGTCTTTGATCATTGTTTTGATATTTTTGTTGCTGTTGTTTAAATGTTTCTTATCATACTTTTAAAGCTGACAGAACTGATTGAATGTTGTTTATCTTGAAAGTATTTTGAAGATAGCTTTACTATGGCCTGTAAATTGTGCATATATATGTAGATTGATACATATTCTTGATTTGAAAATATAGTATATTATTACTGGTTTTATACAAAATACTGAATAGTAAAATTGTATAATTACATAATTAAAAGTATTACCACCCAAAATGGGATAAGTTGAAGAGTCTTCTGAAAATGGCATAAGTTGAGGAGTCTTCTGAAATGTTATTCAAAAACATAACCTGATTTTATTTTAAATAATAATCATTCATTTGTTATATTCATTAAGAAAATTTTTTTACGTTTTCTCTCTCCAAAAAATTTCCATTCCTTCTTAAAAAGTAAATTTTCATTCTTATAGTTTTTAATACCCTCCCTTTTTTTTGGGTAGTGATAAATAATTTATTCCCTTCTCCACTGAATATTCTAGGGTTTGGTGAGAATACATTCTTGAAAGAAATGAAAATATCAAGTTATTCCACTTACTACACTGTTGTAAATATTCTCCACAAATATATGAAATTTTACCAAGCAGGGGAAAATAGCCATAAGCAGTACGAAACAATTTCTGAGAAATTAGAAGAGTGAGGAGAAAAACATATCAAATTTTAGAACATTATTAAAATAGTCTGATAAACATTTATATTCAAAATTTAAAAATTCCTCAAGAAAAAAAATTGGATAGGACCAAGAAAAATAAATGAGCCATTTGTATAGATACTTCTTTTTGGTTAAAAGTTAAATTCTTATCAGATGTTTTCCAGAAAGGAATTGGAGGCAAACGCACATAATATCACCAAGACCCTGAAACTTGGCTCATCACCTGTCAGCAAAATTCATTGTAGTCTATCATTTTTGGAATAGTTAAAGAAATTTGCCTACAGTGAAAAATTTGCTAAAATGTAAAATTTGTTTAATGCAACTACAGACTTGTTATTCCCATGTCACTATTGTTCTCTTTGATTCACATGCTTACACTAATAAGAAAAAAATGAAGTTTTAAAACTCATTTAAAACAGTATATTCTGTCTGGGCATGGTGGTGCATACCTGTAATCCCAACAGCTTGGGAGGCTGAGACAGGAGGATCACAAATTCAAAGCCAGCCTCAGCAAAAGCGAGGTGCTAAGAAACTCAGTGAGACCCTCTCTCTAAAAGAAATACAAAACCAATATATTCCATCTTACTCCATTTTTTTCTAATTATTGAGAAAGTGGATATAGCATTTTAATATAACTCAGGATCTTTATGAAAATTACTAGGTATTTTACTTGTGTTGTTTCACCCAGTACATTTGTGAAAACTGCAATTTAAGAATAAACACTGAGGGCTGGAGATGTGGCTAAAGTGGTAGCGTGCTTAAGCATGTAGCCCAGGTTCGATCCTCAGCACCACATACAAATAAAGATGTTATGTCCGCTGAAAAATAAAAAAATAAATATTAAAATATTCTCTCTCTCTCTCTCTCTCTCTCTCTCTCTCTCTCTCTTTCTCTCTCTAAAAAAAAGAATAAAAATTGATGTTCTATTTTCTAAAGCTATCTTTAAACAAAGAGTATTATGCCGATCGAAGTATGAGAATTTTTCTCAGGGTTCATGGAGAGACTTACTAGGCAAGATATATTAGCTTTCTGATCTCCAAAAGACCCCAGGATTCATCAAAATTAATTTCAGTCAGTCACAATGGTTCATGTCTTCAATTGCAATAACTCTGGGGTGAGGCAAGACTATTGCAATTTCAAAGCCATGTTCAGCAACATATTGAGGCTCTGAGCAACTTAGAAAGACCATGTATCCAAATAAAAAGTAAACAATGGGCTGAATATGTGGTTCAGTGCCTAAGTGCCCCTGGGTTCAATGCCTGTTATCAAAAAAAAAAAATCAATTTAAAACTACACTTAAGACACAACTATCTTCATCATTTCATCATAATTAGTTTCTTAACAAATAAACCTAACAAGTGATAACTATTTTTATTGTCCCACAGGAAATACTTGGCAGGAGTTCTTCGGGAAAGAAAGGTCCTTATAAATGTGCAAGAAATCCTTTGATACAACAGAGTTCCCCTCATAGAAGACAGGTAGAATTGTTTTATGTGTGACCAGAAAGCAATTGTTGAAGTGTCCCTTCCCACAATATACATTATAGAAAGAAAAAAATTTAAATGGTTAAAAACACCCTGTTGAAACTTTCTTTCTGTTATACAGCACACTTAATGTTTTTCAAGCTTTAAATATGAATTGGAGAAATCTTTTTTTGTGTGTCCTGCATTTTATGAAAAATTCTTTTAATACCATAATGATCTTACTTTATGGAAGGTAAAAATGTAATCGAAGACATCAAACATATCTCTATTTCCTTCACTGAAGTGTATAAACAAAAAACAGGGGATGACAGATTCACTCTGATGTAAGGCATAGTTCACTATGCCTTGCATCTGGCACTTGTAAGTGTTTCTGTTTTACTATTATTGTAATTGTCTCTGGATATCTTTTTTTATTGCCACCAAAATAAAACAAATAAATAAAAACAAAAACCCATAATACACTCCCACATACACACACAAAGACAAAAAAAATTACCAAAATTCTGATAAATTTAGGAAAGAAGTTGGATCAGAATAAACCAAAAGGTGAATGAAAGGAGAAAACCATAAAATAAGCCAAAGACTGGGGGTAGGACATGACAGGGTAAGATTGGGAAAGAGACATAAATGTGCACTTAAGACACCTAAATGTCAATACCTGCTAAAACTGGGGATCCAAATATGGGCTCTCTGTGCTTCTGAAACAACCATGTATTGCTACTGGGTGAAGGAGCAGTGCCTAAAGTTCTCTGTAGAAATTACTTAGTCCTGATTGAGTGGTACAACAGCAGGCAGAAACAATACATGAAATAAGGGGCAGGGCTTGTTCCAGAAGAAGTTCATTTCCAAACAGAGGCTTCATTTCCACACTGGCTGGACCTGAAAGCAGCAGCATGGCAACCCAATCCACATTTTTAGTAGTTCTATAATTGTTCACTCTAGAACTCCCTCAGCTTCTCTGTACATTTTATCATTTACATAATAAATGTTGGAAAAATATGTCTTTGAATTATTCAACAATTTTAACTATTATGCAAAGTTTAAATACTAAAAGGTCATACATTGTAAAAGAAATTCATATTCTTGAATATGGTGAAGACAGATACCTACAGAGAACAGAAACCACCAAGCACTGGCCCATGGCTTCCCAAGTTTCTGAACTCTCTCACTTTCTTTACTCACTTGCCTGGGGATCAACAGTTCAACAGAGTGAGGGCAGTCCATGGACAGTGCTTTGAGCTGTGTTTATACTGTTTTCTTTCCTAATGTCTGTGATATTATGAGATTAATATTTTAAGAGGATAAAATTATATTTATAGTGTATGTTATATGTGTATGTCCAAGGCCCTGTGTTAAATCTCTGTCATCAAAAATGTAAAATAAAAACAGAAGAGAGATGGGCATGGTGGCACACACCTGTCATACCAGCCTATAAGAGGCTGAGGCAGGAGGATCATGAGTTCAAGGCCAGCCTCAGGAACTTATCGAGGCCCTAACCAATTCAGTGAGACCCTGTCCTAAATAAAATATTAAAAATGGCTGTGGATGAATCCTGAAACCTAGAAGTCACAAAGTTAATCTGCAGAAATGCTAAACCCAGGGGCTAAATGTTTGTAGACTTTGTAACTCAGGAGGTACCTGAGGACCCAAGGTAGATCTGATAGGGATCCATGCCAGGGCTCAGGACAGGGAGTAGGACACTGTGCTGCTTCCAAGGAGTTTTCAGTTAGTGCAGAGTGCTTCAGCCCTGGCACTATTGATATTCTGGGCTGTCCCAGCTGTGGCGTGTGCATTGCAGGAGGTTTAGCAGTGTCCCTGTTATCTACTCACTTGATGGTAGTAGCACCTCTGCATAATTATGACAAGCAAAACATTGCCATGTGTCTCCCCACAGACAAATCAACTCTATCCTGAATGACTGGCATAAGACAAAATATTGATAATCACTATTAACAAGAACTATAATATGCCAAGTAGTGAGGAACTTTAAAATTCTCATGAAAAGATAACATCCATGGAAATTTCTATATCCTGACAGGCACAGTGGTTTACACCTGTATTCCCAGCAGTTTGGGAGTCTGAGGGAGGAGGATTGAAAGTTTGAAGCCAGCTTCATTAACTTAATGAGACCCTAAGAAATTTAGCAATACCCTGTCTCTAAATAAAATATATAAAAGGACTGGAGATGTGGATCAGTGGATAAAATGCCCCCTGGGTTCATTTCCTGGTACAAAAAAAAATAACTTGTGTTTTTTGCTGGTCACAGTGGCACATACCTATAATCTTAGCATCTTGAGAGGCTGAGGCAATAGGGTGACACATTTCAGGCCAGCCTCAACAACTTGGGAAGACCCTGTCTCCAAATAATAATAATAATAAGAAGAAGGAGAATCAGAATAGGCTGGGGATGCATCTCAGTGGTAGAGCACTTGCCTAGCATATGCAAGGCCCTGGGTTACACCCTCAATACTGAAAAAAAATTACATATCCTAGGTGATACTTATAATCAGAAGGAAAATGATAAGCGATATCTATACTGTTCCATGACTGTGAAACTGCTCCCAATTGTATTGTGATTCAAAGATGACCAAAATCTATCCAGCAGGATATTTTATTGAATGCTCACAATAGTCTTCCAAATAGTTATTATAGTATGTACTGAGTGGAAAATAAACCAGAATACCCAGAAACATTATTCCTTTCAATATTAAGATGCTGAGGTTGATGCTTAATGTCTCCAAGGCTCACGTCGCCATCACCACCACCCACATCCACCAAAATAATACTATCTATGCAGGGGACACACATATGTATCAACTACCTACTGTTCTAAGGTCATCAAATTATTTAATGCACATAAATCCCTATGGTATCATTCCATTTTACAGAAGGATAAGAGAAATTGGAGATTTAGCCAAAGCTAATGTGTTATAAATTGGTAGGTGAGGGATTTTTCACTGCATCACAAAAGTGGTTCCTCTTTCCAGCTGCACACACAGGGAGAGAGACATTCAATCCTCATTATTAATATTTTCTATCTGTGCAAATTTTCCTACCCACCAGATTTAATTTGTAACCTCAAAAATCAATGCTCTTGACACTTTCATGGTCCTTTATGAATACACACAGAACCATGAAAACTTTTAGCCACCAAGTGTGCATGTACCCACCTAGATCATGCCCCACCTTCTTATTATTTCATGGTCACTATCAACATCAAGCAGCATTGATGGTGCAGGACTGAGTTATGCAAAAGACATAAGACAGGCTACAATTGGGGGCATGCGAGATGACCATCAATAGATAAAGCTGCCTGGGCATCACTGATGTGAGGCTAAAATACTGACATGACAGTCACGTTACCCAGAGTGAGAAAGATGTCAAACCCTTTCCATCAGCTCTTTTTTTTTTTTTTTTTTTTGGAGGGACCAGGGTAACCCGGGATTGAACTCAGGGGCACTTGACCACTGAGCCACATCCTCAGCACTATTTTGTATTTTTTTTAGAGACAGGGTCTCACTGGGATGCTTGGCACCTCACTAAGTTTCTGAGGTTGGCTTTGAACTTGTGATCCTCCTGCTTAAGCCTCCTGAGATGCTGGGATGACAGGCATGCACCACTGTGCCTGGTCTACCCTGTACACTTCAGGGTAAGAAACTATCACAGGTGAATCTGTAAGCAGCTGTGCACCCTTCAGAGGTGCAATAGCTCTACCCTTTGCTTCAGGCCACTATAACGGTCCACCATTAGGTAGAGATAAGCCCTGGACACCACTCCCCTTTTCTTCCTGACCATGTCCATCCTCCGTAGTGTATGCCAGATGGATAACACAACCCAGATTGATGTGGCAGAAATATCTACAATGATCCCACTGAGAGAACAAAATAGCAACAAAGAATGTGTCCTACATTGCAGCCTCCTGATGGTTCACAGTGAGAAGAAATGCCATTTCTTTGCCTAGAATGACCAAAGGGAAAAATAATCTTCAAATTAAGACATTTTCATTTTAAAGGCACTGATCTACATTATTTGGTGACAAAAGGAGCACTCCTATGAAGAAGAGGGACCTAGGGGGTAGCTTGAAAAATAACTCAAAAGTGTACAGTTGCGGTGGAGTCTGAGTGTCTGAGTGATGGAGGGGGCTGGGAATGTGCTAGGGGTGGTGGTGCATACCTGTAATTCCAGCAGCTCAGGGGGCTGAGGGAGGAGGATGTCAACTTTGAGGCTAGTATCAGCAATATAGTGAGGCTTTAGGCAACTCAGTGAGTCCCTATCTCAAAATAAAATACAAGAAAAGGGCTGGGGATGTGGCTCAGTTGTTAAACACCATTGGATTCAATCCCTGGTACAAGAATAAAATAAAATAAAATAAAATAGCTTATATAGTGTAAACAATGTGATAAAGGCAAGTGTTTGGTTCCTCAGAATTCCACAGTGGCTGATTCCAGGGAGAAAATTAGCCATAAGGTAACACTTAAATATGCTTTTGGAGGCCCTTGTAGACTCCTGTAAGAAGAGAGTGATGTATGCTTGGCACAGTCTGGGGAAAGAGGGATGCCTGAGGGAGAGAAGACACAGCCAGGAGGAGTGTGTGGCTTGCAAGGGGTAATTCTGGACACTCAAAGGGAGTAAGGAACCTATTTCCCCGACCTACAGCTGCACTTGCTTGCAAATGGGACAGAGCAAGAGGATTTAGTCAAGTTTAGCTCTGATTTAGACTGTGCTCTTGTGTGACTTTTTATAACTTAAGGAAACTTCAGATTAGCAATGTTGAAATTTTGCTGAGAGGTGACAGTATAGTTTTGAGTCCACAGCATGAACCCTGAAGCCAGGCTGTGTGGGTCCCCATGGAAATTCTGTCACTAACAACTCATGTAACCTTGGGCTAGCTTCTTGAACTCTATGAACTTCAGTTTTCTCCTTTCAAAAGAGGTTCTATGCCAGGCATGGTGACACACCAGTAATCCCAGCAACTCTGGAGGCTTAGGCAGGAAGACTGCAAGTTCAAACCAGCTCAGCAACTTAGCAAGGCCCTAAGCAACTTACTTATCAAGACCCTGTCTTTAAATAAAATATAAAAAAGAGCTGGGGATGTGGCTCTGGTTATAAAAAAAAAAGAGCTGGGGATGTGGCTCTGTAGTTAAGTTCCCCAGGGTTCAATCCCTGGTACCAAAAAAAAGTTACAGTGATGTTTAAATGAACAAATATACCTAAACAACTTAAAACAGTACCCATCACACAAGGGTTATTAATTAGTTGTGTGAGTTTATAAGTTTGTACTGGCTCCAAAGAGTCATATGCTAACATGTCTATCCAATTCCAAACTGAGTGTTATCAGTCATTACAGCAATAATTTGTTATACGTTTATCAGCATATGGCACATCAAGAATTTTAATATGTAACTAACACAGACTAGTTTATGTCAATTCTTTGCTTTTCTATAGATGACATAAACATTTAGAGGTTGTTCCCTAATCCTCAACCCACGAACCAATACTCGTGCTCTTCAATCTACAATAAAAGGATGCCCACATGAAGTTAATAACATTGTATTAAAATGCATTCAATACACTTAACCCACCAAATATCAAATCTCAGCCTAGCTTGCCTTAAACAAACTCCAGTGGTGTGAGTCTGCTGCAGAGCAAAATCACTGATGCCATACCTCTTTTTGTTGCGAGGGGGTACTGGAGATTGAACTCAGGGGCACTCAACCACTGAGGCACATCTCATCCCTATTTTGTATTTTATTTAGAGACAGAGTTGCGCTGAGTTGCTTAGGGCCTCGCCAAATTGGTAAAGCTGAACTCGAACTTGTGATATTCCTGCTTCAGCTTCCCAAACTGCTGGGATTACAGGTGCAGGCCTGCACCCCTGTGCCCAGCACAGAGCTCAATTTATAACATAGTGTTGTAAGGCTCATGGAATTCAATATTGAACTCAAAGTGAAAAAAAAAAAAAAAAACGGAGTGGTTGCCAAGATCTGCTCTCACATCACTGTAAAGTTGAAATATTTTAAGTCAACCCATCATAAGGTGGGGGCCATCTCTATTTATGGAGTGCTATCAATCTGTCTAGCACAGACTCGCTCATTATGGGGTACAGAAATATCCTGAAGGTCCAAATAACAATCTCCCTAACCTATTTCACAAAGATAAGCCATGAGGAAGAATCAAACTCATGCCCACTCCCTTCTCATCAACCTCTGCTCATCTCTTAGTTTAAAGGAAGAGCAAGCAGGAATCTGTCACCAGCTAGCTGGGGAGCATTGCTTTCTCTGGAATCATGCTTAGTACCACCAAACTTTATCAGCTACTGTTTGTTTCCTCCCCCAGAAACCTCAGGTCTTTTCCCAGATAATGTGGATAAATACAGCCTGGCCCTGAGGCTGTATCATCTGCTGCTCTACCTGTACTCCTACTATATACAAACCTAGCAAAACCATCATGGACCATAGGAGGGGCACACAGAACCCCATTCACGATCTGAGTAAGAATGTATCAGGACTCCAGATTAAAAATGTATCAGGACTCCAGAATGTGTCAAATTGCTTTTTCTACCACTTTCTACCACTGGGGGATATTCATTTAACCCTTTTTAGCTGTGTCTTATGATGTAAGCTACTTGAAATTGTGCATGATACATTAATCACAATATCTAAGGATTATAGAGAATATATTCTTCTAAGCACTTTTTCTAACTCCTCTTTGCAACCCTGTGAAGTATGTTGGTAATACTCCACTTGACAGGAGGAAAATCTGAGCTTCAATACATTAATTTGTGGGCTGGCATTGTGGCTCAGTGGTAGAGTGCTTGCCTAGCACAAGTGAGGCACTGGGGTTTAATCCTCAGCACCACATAAAAATGCATAAACCAGATAATGATATTGAGTTCATCTCTAACTTAAAAACTATTTTTAAAAATGTCTCTAGTAAGACTCTAACTCACACAAATATGCACATCAAATGTCTCTGTGACTTAAAACTGCTTCCTAGCTGGGCATGCCTGTAATCCCAGCAGCTCAGGAGGCTGAGGCAGGAAGTTGGCAAGTTCAAAGCCAGCCTCAATAACTTAGCAAGGCCCTAAGCATGTCAGGGAAAACCTGTCTCTAAATAAAATAAAAAAGGGACAGGGCTGGGATGTGGCTCAGTAGTTGAGTGCCACTGAGTTCAATCCCAGGTACAAAAAAAGAAGAAAGAAAGAAAGAAAGAAAAAGGAAAAAAAAAGAAAAAGAAAAAAGCTGTTTTCCAACTCCCTCTTAGGTAGTGAAAAATTTCACATGTATTAGAGATAACTTTTCTCCCACATGAAAAGTGGCTGCAGCATCCTTCAGAGCAAAAGTACTTCACCTCCCCAAAAATGTGCCGGCATAAACTAGATTCAGTAGGGATCTGTGCCTCAATGAAACCTGAGGGGGAATGTGATCATACTTTCCAATTCACAAAATGTTTTTATGTCATCTGCACAGTCAAATGCAAAGAAAAAAAACTGAGGATTATCCACACAACGGACAGCAGGCTTTAGTGTGAAAATCCCAGCTCCTATCCCTGCCCCCCCCAATAAAAATTTATGGCAAGAACTTACATCAGAAACTGCAAGATTCTTGCTGAAACTGTATATGCTAACCATGGACAAAATGTGAAAAGTGATGACATGTCTAACCATTTGCTAAAAAAGTCACCAATCTTGTTTGTGTTTACCAGTGGCTAATCTGCAGGTTACATAAGTTGAGGTCACATTGAGTTTATACACCCATGTGTAGAAGTGGAATTAAAAAGTTATATTTAGCTGGGTGCAGTGGTGCACCCCTGTAATCTCAGCAGCTCTGAAGGCTGAGGTAAGTGGATTGCAAGTTCAAAGCCAGCCTCAGCATCTTAGTGAGATCCTGTGTCTAAATAAAATAGAAAAAGGGATGGGGATATAGCTCAGTGGTTAACTACCCTTGGGTTCAATTTCAGGTATAAAACAAAACAGAAAAAAACTTGTTTAAATATGTGGATTGATAAAATAAAAACAACAATCATTCTTCATCTTTGAAGAGGGGAGAATCCTTGTAAAAATGCTAAGCAGAGTGTTTTTGAGGGGTGAATAAGAGGGGATTTTCTGGCTTATCAGACCAGAGTACAATTCTGCTCAGAAATTCATTTTACCAATTAAATAAGAGATGCTCAGATATTGTGAAAACAATTTCCTAGAAATGGATATCAGAGAAAACAGGTTTGTAGCTGTAACTCCACTCCACTTCTTTGAGGCACAAACTTGTGGTACATTTTCTCCAGGACAAGCACTACCTAGTGTTCTAGCTTTTAACAAAATGATTCCAATTCTCTTTATGACTATGGAATCATAGAAGAAGGGAATCAATAAATCTTAAGTAATATGCCAACAGGTCATGATCAAGTATAATAAGTTCCTGTCTTCTATTTCAGTCTCAATTTATGTTAGGTTCTGAAAAAGTGTTTATAAATATTTGTTTCCAAGCCAAAGGGACATGACACAAGCCCCCCACCCCCAGCTCCATCTGTTGGTGTTAGACAAAGTCTTAGTTCTGTGGCAGGCTTGAAAGTTTCTTTCTTTATAGGATTCATGATATTCTGATTGATATATTTCATTCAGGGTACCCTCCCCTTGTGCCCCTTCAACTCTCCCTCTGACACCTTTGTCTATGCTACAGTTATGGTATATGCAGTTTAAAATATACCACAACAAAACCCACTATTCTATATAATTAGCATACACAAAAAATCCCCCCTTTACAGGGGATTGAACCCAGGGACACTTAACCATTGACCCACATCCCCAGCCCTTTTTCATATTTTATTTAGCAACAGGGTATCACTGAGTTGCTTAGGGTCTTGCTTTTGCTGAGGCTGGCTTTGAACTTGCAATCCTCCTGCCTCAGCCTTTAGAGCCACTAGGATTACAGGTATGCACAACCACGCCTGACTGAGAAAGGGAAGAGCAACCATGAGGATGCTCAGGCACTGCTGGCCTCCTGAGCCTCACAGGGCACTGTTCCCTGGAGTACTGTCATTTGAGGGCAGACCTCTCTTTAGCCTCGGCACTAGTGGCCGAGGATGCTCAGGCACTGCTGGCCTCCTGAGCCTCACAGGGCACTGTTCCCTGGAGTACTGTCATTTGAGGGCAGACCTCTCTTTAGCCTCAGCACTAGTGGCCCTCACCTAGGGGTCTCACTGACTGATCCTTTTATCCCGAAGATGGAGTGTTTCAACTGCTTCTGCTTCCTGCAGCCTTACAACACCTCCCATCTGTATGTCTGTGGTACCTATGCCTTTCAGCCCAAGTGCACCTACATTGTGAGTGCTGCCCCACCCTGGCTGCCTGCCACCCTGGCCTCCAGTATGGGGTCCTGCCCTCATGCTCATCCTCCTGACTGGCTCCCTCTGCCTCTAGAACATGCTCACCTTCAATTTGGAGCATGAAGATTTTGATGACGGGAAGGGGAATTGTCCCTATGACTCAGCTAAGGGCCACACTGGCCTTCTTGTAGGTGAGTGGCTGTGCCTGGTCTGGGTGAGTCCCTTGGAACTTGACACACTCTGGGGTATCTACACCTTGTTTATGGCCTGACTATCCTTCCATTTCCCACAGATGGTGAGTTGTACTCAGCCACCCTCAATAACTTTCTGGGCACCCAGCCTGTCATCCTCCAGAACATGGGGCCCTATCACCCCATGAAGGCAGAGTATGAGGCCTTATGGCTCAACAGTGAGCAGGGAGAAGGACTGGGGAAGCCCAGGGTGGGAAACCATGAGGTCCTTGTCACCTCATGACTGAACCTCCTTGCCTTGCTGTAGGGCCCCACTTCATTGCCTCTGCCTATGTCCCTGAGAGTGTGGGGAGCATCACAGGGGATGACGACAAGGTGTACTTCTTCAGTGAGAGGGTGGTGGAATACGACTGCTGTACCAAGCAGCTGCTGGCCCAAGTTGCCCATGTCTAAAAGGTATTGAGCCCCCAGCATGAGCCCTGGGAACCCTGTGGGCTGGGCAGCGGCTGACCCCTTGATATCTGCCAGAGTGACATAGCCAGTGCATGCACACTGCAGAAGAAGTGGACCACATTCCTGAAGTCACGGCTGGGGTGCTCAGTGCCCAACCAGCAGATCTATTTCAACCAGCTGCAGGCTGTGCACACCCTGCAGGGTGCCTCCTGGCACAAGACCACCTTCTTTGGTGTATTCATATGTGATGGTGAGTTGACCAGGAATGCTGGGGTGGGGATGAGCAGGTCTTCAGGTCAAGGGCAATATGTGGGTGGGAGGGCCTGAACCATGCTGTCATATAGGGACATCCAAGTGGTCAGTGTCTGGAACACTGAGTACTTGCCCCTTTTAAAGGCCCCTGGGGAAACTTATTTTCCAAGGCCCTGCCTGGTGGCACCTTAGATCTGCCTGCTGGTATATTCTTCTGCCCATGAGCATTTTCTGCTGATCCCTACACTCCTGCAGTCTCTGGAGCTGGGGTGAGATGTTAAGGTGGGCATCAGACCTGACCCTTGAGATCCCTCTCTCATTGTAACAGGGGTAATGTGGACCTTTCCTCAGTCTGTGAGTACCAGTTGGAAGAGATCCAGTGGGTGTTCCAAGGTCCCTACAAGGAGGGGGACATGGTAGGGAATCAGCAGGTCAGGCCCAGAGTACCACTGGGGACTAGGCAGAAACCAACCCTGGGTTGTTTGAGAAAGTGCAGAAGTGGGGTCAATACACTGACCCAGTACCCAGCCCCCAGCCTGGTTCAGTGAGTCCTTTGGGCAGGAAGTGTTCCCTGTCAGTTCCAGTGGCCTCCCACCAGCTGATAGCTCCCATGTCCATACTCCTACCCCCACAAGTGCATCAACAAATGGCACCATCACCATGGTCACTCCAGTTCTCTGGAGCTGGCTGACAGAACCCTCATCTTCATCAAGAAGCACCCACTGATGGACGAACAGGTAGAGCCTTCATGGGGCCAGCCCCTGCTCATGAAAACACCAACTTCACCCACCTGGTGGCTGACCAATTTACAGGATTTGACAATGCCACCTATACACTGCTGTTCTTTGGCACAGGTAGGTAAGCTCTTGGGTGTGTCTGGGGCTGGGAGACACCCAAGAGCCTCATTTCCTGTCATTGACACTCCCTTCTCCAGACTTTTCCAGGAGATGGCTGGCTGCTCAAGGCTGTAATCCTGAGGCCTGGGGTCCACCTGATTGAGGAACTGCAAGTGTTTGATAAGGAAACTGTGGAAAGCCTTGTGCTGTCACCAAGCAAGGTAGCTAATTAGACTCCATGCACTGCCATTGCACCCACTCCACCATCCCCAAATCAGGTTGGCATGGTTGGCCAGTTCAGCACACCTAAGTCAGCTCAGGGCAAGCCTTGGAAGTCAGGGTGTGTGCTGACAGGATTGGCACTCCACAGAAGCATTATGTATTCCCTGGTCCCTGCAGGGCTGCATTCCCAGAATTAGTCCTGGAGAAAACTCATGTTTTTTTTTTTTTTTAGACACCTCTATGTGGGTCCAGGACTCTGCTTACAGCCTCCTCTCTTATCCTCTCCATACTCGCCAGACTTCCCCAGCTTTGACATGTTTATGGTGCCCTCCCAGCTTTGGTTTCTGCCTAGTCCCCAGTGGTGCTCTGGGCCTGACCCGCTGATTCCCACCATGTCCCCTGAAGTGTTGTCTTTTTTCTTAACCCTCATACACATTTGCAGCATCCTCTGGATGATGATTTGTTTGCCTTTTGCAGCTATTATCACTTACAATTGTTTCCCAGCACATGGAGTAATAGCAGAAAGAATATGGGGTTGTGTAAACACTCAGATTGGCAGTTACCATTCAAACAGAGAACACCTTATGCTGTGCTGGTGCTATTGTGAGAGCCAAGGGCACTGGAGGAAAATGTTTCATGCCTTCTGTGTGTATAGCCTCCCTGTTTTCTTGAGACTTGCACCTTCCTTTGCATTGCTGTCTTCTGCCTCTTCTTCATGTGGGCACCTCTCCTGCTTGTGCTCCTTGGGGTCTGAGCAGCCCTGGGATGCATGTGGCCCTACCAACCCTCTCACTCCTCTTCTCCCACAGAAGCTGCTCTTTGCTGGCTCCCGCTCTCAGTTGGACCAGCTGCCCCTGGCAGACTCTGTGAAGTACCACATCTGTGCAGAGAGTGTCCTTGCGTGGGACTCCTACTCTGACTGGAGCATCAACACTAGTCACTGTTTGTCTGTGGCCAGCTACTCTGGGTGAGCTGGGTTCTGCAAGGGCTGAGACCAGGAAGGTGTGTGGATACGGTGGTTGGAACCACGCTTCTGATACCCCTTTCCTCTGCCAGATCTCTACTTGTTCAGAACATGGGGATCTCAGATACCATATGCTTTTGTGACCTTCATGGCACTAAGAAAGGTGAGCTTTTTTTGTGTTCCCCTCCACTCCAGATGGGCTGTGGTCCTTAGGTGGATTTTCCACATCACACCTCCTGGCCCTTGGTCTCTTGCACTGACTCTGCTACCTTCTCTCTCTGTTGCTACAATCAGGTGAATGCTGAAAAACATCACAATGGTAGTGGGCACAGACTTGGTACTTCCCTGTCCCTCTCCTCCAAGTTGGCCTATGCCCGCTGGATCTTTGAGGGCCAGGACCTACCTGCAGACGAGCCAGGCTCCATCCACTATGATGCCCATCTCCAAGCCCTGGTGTTGATGACTGCCCAATATCACCATGCTGGGGCCTACAACTGCTTTTCAGAGGAGTAGGGGACATGGCTGGCTGCTGAGGGGTATCTTGCGGCTGTGATAGTGGGCCCCTCAGTGACCTGGAGGTTCAGGCCCCCATGGAATGCCTATGGCTTATGTGGCTGGCTGTGGTTGCCCTGGGGGCTCTGTGCCTGGTGTTACTGGTTCTTCTGGTTTGGTCGCTTTGCCAGCGGCTTCAGGAAAATCTGGAAAAAGATATCAAGGCAGCAGAGAGGACCCTGTTGTACCCGCTGGAGTTGCTCAAAGAATACAACAGTCCCCTTTCCAGCTCAGAAACAGAAGAGTAATTTTGAGATCCTGTTGGATACTAGTAATTGGATGGTCCCCTCTAGATTGTGCCTGGACACGCTGGGGCCAGCTTGGAGTTGGGTCCCTATCTGCACCTCCTGGCATCCCAGGCCAGCCCCTGCCTTCTTGAACACCTCTTTCTAGGGCCCTCAGGAGTGGGCCTAAGGGCCTGTGATTTTGTTTAGAGACACTTTTGGTTGTTAAAATGGCAGGTGTTGTCTACATCCTTTTATGCCCAGGTCAGCTTCCACCCTAAGGACTGTTCAGGCTCAGAAGTTCAGTTGTGCTGATGTTGAGAAAGAAAACTTGCCCTGTCCAAAGCAGGGCCCTTCCCCTCCAGGTTGCTCTGACACACCTCTCATCTTGCTCTCCTCAGAACACTGTTGTCACCTGACTCCATTTTGTTTCTTTGTTTATGTATTTTCTAATTCCACAATGATAAAGATCTTTTTCAATTGTATTGTGTGAATTATTCCTCCTTCAAATGATACCTTTTCTCTGGGGTCATTTTGCTTTATTCAGATGTATTATTTTTTGTACTGGGGACTGAATCCAGGGTTGCCACATCCCAAGCCCTTTTTTTATATTTTACTTACAGACAGCATCTCCCTGAATTCCTTAAAGCCTCACTAAGTTGCTGAGATTGTCCTTGAACTTGCGATCCTCTGCTATCAGCCTCCAGAGCTGCTTGGATTACTGGTGTGCACCAAAATATGTGGTTTAATTGTTTAATAACAGCTTAATAGTTTTTTTTCAGGGAGAAAGCTGTCCTTTCCTGCCCCTACTCTAGTTATAGTTTAACTAGTCATAAATCTCTAGAATGACAGGTTGTTGTTGTTGTTGTTGTTCAGTCCTTTGGAAATCTCTTTTATCTGCTTGTGTCTGCAGCAGTTGTTAAATCTTCTGTTAATATGATTATTGATCTTTGATGCATAATGTTCTTTTGGGTTTCTTTTAGATGTTCTCTTTTTTATATATATTTTAATTATTGTTATTTTATTTTTGGTTTTTGGTACTGGGGATTGAACCCAGGGACACTCTAGCCCTGAGCTACATTTCCAGAATTTTTATTTTTTATATGGAGTCAGGTTCTCACTAGGTTGGTTAGGGCCTTACTAAGCTGCTGAAGCAGGCTTTGATCTCCAGATCTTCTTGCCTCACTCTGAGTCATTGAGATTACAGGCATTCACCACCACACTCAACTTAGATTATAACTTTTAAAAATTGGTATATTGTAAATATACATAATCATAGGATTCATTATGCCACATCTGTACATGCCCATAATTTGGTCAATCTTGTATATAATATTCTTAACTTGGGATTTTTTTCTCCCTGGGTTTAATGTAGATTTCAGTCCTATAACTCCAAGTTGATAAGTCAGTGTGTCTGATTTTGTGAGGGAGTTTCTGCTGCTTTTATTGTCTTTGTACATCTATTCAAATGGTCCCTTTTCTCACTTTTATGTTTCGTTCATTTGTTACCTTATCAGGGAGGCCATCCCTGCCCACTGCATTATAGCCCTTCACTGACTTCAGAGCACTTAGCACCACCATAATATATACATACACACACACACAGTTTATGCACACAGATATATTTCAGACTAAGCATATATTATGTATAAGATACACACATATGCATTATTCTTACCTTTCCATAAGCTCCATGTAAGATCCATATAGTATCATGCTGGCCTGTAATCTCAGTGACTCCAGAGTCTCAGTGGGAAGATTGCATGCTCCAGGCCAACTTGGACAACTTAGTGAGGCCCTGTCTCACAAAACAAAAAGGTCTGAGGAGTAGTTCAGTAGAAGCACACCCCTGAGTTCATTACATTAAACAAGTTTCTTTAATTTTTCAAATTATTATTTGCCCAAATCTACGAGTTGGAGGTAAATATTGATATTTAGTATTTTATACTCATTTGGGAAGATAATTCTTGACTCTTATTTTATAAGTCAGAAGAAAGAAACCAAGCTTAGCTTTTCAAAAATGGGTTGCCCTGACAAAAATGAAATTCTAAACTTGCACTTGCTTCCATTCCCAGAATAATATAAAAGAATTGATTTTACAAGAACTACAAGAAACCTGAAATTCCTTGAAGCACCAGTTTAACAAATTGATCCCCACAATAATTCTGAAAATATTAATTTAATTAAGGCAAATAATTGTGTCTTGTCAAATGGGAATATTGGACCTCTGTTTGTTTATTGTTTTATATTCCAAGGGGCTTCCCAGAAATGTACCAATTTAAAATAATGTTAATTAGCCATTATTTAATGAGATTAACTATCATTATTTTGGAATACTAAGTATAGTGAAAATAATAGCTGAAGAATATAACTATGCTAAGCAATCAATAACTTGGTTTATTTATCCTAACAACAATGCAAATTTTATAAAGAAAGACAAGAATTTCAAAAAAAACAACAATGTTTGTCTGTTTGTTTTCCACAGATACATCACCATGTATCTGTGGAACACAATGCTGGTTAATGTTCAAAACATTTATTGAATGATTGATTGATGGATATAAAACCAATCTAATCATATGGAGGACCTATTTCCTCAACATTATTGTTAATTTCCTCCAGGTTCCATTGGGCACATAGATGATGCTCGTTATTCCTAAAGAAATTGAGATAGAGAACTGGTTAGAAGAGGATATTCATATCTTCTGAATTTACTGCAAAATAGTTTCACTGATTTACAATAGCTATATAGTGAATCAATAAAGGTATGGAAAGAAATGTTACTTGCTGTAAATGAATAACTCAAGGTGCCTTTCTTTGTTTGGGGCCAAGCTCCAGATAAGACATTTACTTTCCTCAACTAAAAGTACCATGAGTTTTTTTTTTTTCAAAAAATGTAATTTATGAAGTGAATAACTTCAAATTTATCAGAGTTCATATTTATCTCAAATATATATATATATATATATATATATATATAGAGAGAGAGAGAGAGAGAGAGAGAGAGAGAGAGAGAGTTTGGTCAAGGTCAATTTGGACAACCAAGGAAAGAAGTACCACCATTGACAAGATGTGAACATACACTTTTATCCAAACCCATTAGAGTTGCCAGCAACACTGTACTTTTTTATCACTTTTGATATATTTCTTCCACTGTATGCCCCAAATATGGCTTTACTTATATATAAGGAAAAAGCTATGTCTTTGGATGCTATCTGGGTTAGTGAAAGTTGAATCTTCCCTCTGATAAAATGACTTAAGCCTGAACATTGGTTGATTCACATTAAGCTATAACCACGGGCCAATAACATCAAGAGAGTCTCCCTATCACATGTTTCTATGCTTTTGGTTACACATCAGCATCTAATAGGATATCATTACAGGGAGAGAAGTCCTGTTAGTTTGAACATATTTTGATCACTATACCTGAAAAAAAGATATGATCACTTGTTTCTTCTACATCACAGGACATGATTTTTCTTCCAAGTTACCTAAACATGTCCACATTTGCTTATGGTTTCCTTATTCCTGAAATGTGTGACTCTAGAATTTAGCTGTGCCTAGTAATGGGACACACTACCAATGGAAAGAAAACATAGCAAGGCCCACTCAGTGAAATAAATCAAGGTGCCTTTCTTTGTTTGGGGCCAAGCTCCAGATAAGACATTTACTTTCCTCAACTAAAAGTACCATGAGATTTTTTCCAAAAATATAATTTATGAAGTGAATAACTTAAAATTTATCAGAGTTCATATTTATCTTAAATATATATTCAAATTTACTTCAGTCCAATCAGTATGAAACAACTAAAACTTCCACTAATTATGTGCAGATAAAATAGCCAACTAGTTGATATTTTTAATCAATAAACTCCTTGGGGATAGTTACCTATTCTTTGTAAATTTTTATTTCAATGAAAAAATTATTATTTCAAATAATAATTTCAATAAAATAATTTACCAAAAAAAGTACATACAGATCCGAAATCACTTATACTAAATAAACATTGGAAACAAGATATACTCCATAACTTTGTGTCAAAACACAAGTGATACCAAATTGACCTGAAGCAATTTACAGTTTATAACTCATTTTCAACCCCCAGCCCTATGTTGCAGCTCTGCCTACAGGAGTGTGTCTTCCCCACCACACTGGGCAGGAGCTAGTGCTGACAGTTAGGGCACCATCATATTTGCAGAATGCTTTATACCTGATCTGCCTCCACTCATGTGTTTCATGCCTTTTCCCTGTCCCCACAGAAACTGCAGGTCAGGGAAGAGTATAGAGCCACCTTCAGTGAGATCAGTAAATCAGGGTACTGGCTGCTGTCAGAGATGGAACTGCAGGTGTTACTCATCATTACCAAGTGCTTTGAGGACATGAAGGTGGCTGCTTAAGCTGTGGATGCCAAGAATGTGGGTGACTGAGTAGGCCAATGAGTGGGCACTGTGGGAATCTCCCAAACTTGGTAGGGCCTTGCCCCTGACTGCCCACCCACTGTTCCTTCCCCCAGGACACCCAGATTCTCATAGAGGTGCACAAGTCAGGTTATGCCCGCCCTGGTGATGTAGAATTTGAGGACTTCAGCCAGCCTGTGATCTGTGCACACTCAGAAAATGGCCTGGACACCTGCTCAGATGGAGAGCCTAAGTTCCAGGGCCCTGGCCATAGTTGTGCCAAGTGCTGGCCTTTTGGCAGGAAGAGCAAGATGGGGGCCCAGAATGTTGGGTGAGAAGACAGTGAGTGGGGACAGCTGAGGCCCTAATGAGTTGAGCCCAGCCACAGGAACGCTGAGTCATGGACCATACTTTTCCTCTTTGCTACGTTCCTGGGCTGGAGGGAAGGAAGGCAAGTCAGTAGCACATTGGCCTGGGAGTCCCCTGAGGCTGAGGAGGCCAGGATGTTGTCCTGTGGCATCTGTCTGCTGATGCTCGGGATGCTGGGAGAAGATCTGCTGGTGGAATTCGTGCTGGACTGACAGTTTGTGTTCCTGTCTTTTAGGAGTGCCCCTAACCCCAGATCTCTATCCATCTGATGGATCCTTATGCTCTATAGTTTTGGTATTTTTTGTTTGTTTGTGTGTTTTCAGCTTCAGACGTACACCCTTACACCACCGGTTTATATCTTGGACAGCTACTGACTCCCTAGTATGCCTTAGACACCTCCCACTGGCACCAGCCATTCTGGTCTTCAGTCCTCTCCTCCTAAGCTGTAACCCCTGACCTTTCCTGCCTTCCACAGCCCTCTATGAGTGGCATGCCACTTTGGCCTGTGTCTGAAGACTTTCTTCATGCAAATGCTTCCTGTACCTCCTTCTAAACTGAGTCCAGAAAGCCCAGTGGACAATAGCATCCTTGTTCCAGCCCCTAGACCTAATAGTCAAGGGATGTAGGAGATGGGGTAGAGAGAGGTGTGACCTCTTTCTCTGAGTCTAATGTCCTCCTTGTTACCTATCAGATTTTGTGTTGCCCTTACATGTATTTTCAGTGTGATTATGCATCTTGATTTGGGATATTATTACTATTTTTTATTTCTTTTTTGCTTTTGCTTCTCTGCATCCATACTTATGTTCATCCTTCTGTCCATCTTCATTTTCTGCCCTTGCCTCCTCCTTGCCTGTCCCCTCCTGGACCCAGCTGGTAGTCACGCCCCCCCCAACCCTCTTCCCCCTAGAGGGTGTCATGTCCTTGGCCTTGCCTAATGGGTTCCCTTACCAGCTATGTCTATGATCCCTTGGTCTTATTGAGTGAGATCAGTAAGTCAGTCAATCTGTGGCTATCATCCTTCCAGATCCTTCCAGGAGGCCATGGGGGTAAGTGAGGACTGTGAGAGGAGGGATGGCACTGGCCCCCCCATCAGCAAGGTGGTGGACCGTAGGCTTGCTTTCTGCAGCCAGCTGGGTCCCACTCCTTCTTCACTCTGTCTATGACCTTGCTCCCAAGATATTTGGAAGGGGAGGAAGGTGGACTTGAATCTTAAGGAGTGTGCAGCACCTGGAAGCTTCAGCTTCAAAATCCCAGACTCAACCCTCTCTTTCCTTTGCAGACTGTGGCTTCAGAGGATTTTAGCCACTTGCCCCTGGAGCAGCAGAGAAAGCGGCTATAGTATCAGTTAGAAGAACACAATCAGGAGCTGCAGAAGAGGTGAATCAGAGGTAGGGCCGGCAGAGGGGCCAGGCAGGGGACTGAAGAGTGCCATTGGGTTATATTTAAAAGAATGGTGTGCTCAGCAGTAGAGTGCTTGCCTAGCACAGACAAAAAGTAACCATAAAATATTTACACTCAAATGCACCCAAAAATGTCACAGAGACACCAGCAGGGAGGTTTTATAGGTGATTCTTCATGCGCCTGGAGGAAACTGTTGCTTTCGCTCCAATGCAAGGATTTCTAGCAAACAGAGTGAAAGCTGGCAGCTTATTTAGAAGGCTGGGAAACCTGGGTTCCCAAATCAGTGAGCAAGAATTCAATGAAATTATGGTCTCATTTTTTCCTCACTTCTGCTTTTAGATACAAAATCCTGACAAGAAAATTTAATGATGTACTACAAAACAATACATGGCATGGTGGTGTTAGTTGGGTGCCACAGAACTGTATGCTTCATAGTAATCACAAGAGGAAATTTTGTGTTATGTCTCCTTCACCAGAATAGGAAAAGGTTATTTTTTAAAGAAAAAAATACATAATCAATTGGGCATTTTCCCAACAATGCAAACATGGTTCAATATCAAGAAGTCTTACAGTCTAATCCATCACATTAGAGAGCTAAAAGGAAATAAAAGCATATGGCTAACTATTTAATAATTAAAACATTTAAATATTAAAAATAAAAATCTGCCAGGTTAAAAAGAAAATCAATCTATTTTGGATATTGAAAAACTATCTATTTAGATAGAAAAACTATCTATTTTGGATATTGATTATATCAGTATAATTTCAAGGAGTATAACACACACACACTCATAACAAATACTAACATATTATTAGTGGCACAGAATGTTAACTTGAGGCAGCCCTGCTCATGTGGGGCAAGGAGTATATAAAAAGTCTCTGTAACTTCCCTCAATTTTTCTATGAATCTATTTTTTTCTCTTAAAATTAAAAAAGAGAGATCCATATATCTCAAGACATAAAATAAATAGTATCTACATCTTGCTCAGAAAATCTTTAAATATATGAATATTCTAAATTTATGTATACAAAATTAATACTTAAATAAAAATTTAGATCATTGAATTATTCTGACTATAAATGAAGTTAAATGTAATATATCCTTTGTTCCAGTTATTTTACTCATAGATTTAAGTTTAGAGCAATTCTTGAAAAAATTTGGAAAAAAACATAGACATGATTGCTTTATTTTGGCATTGTTCACAGAAATGCCAGAATTAGAGATAATCAGGAGAAGTTGGAGACAATGTTAAGATAATTATACTGGATTT
This sequence comes from Callospermophilus lateralis, assembly GCF_048772815.1. NCBI lineage: Eukaryota > Metazoa > Chordata > Mammalia > Rodentia > Sciuridae > Callospermophilus > Callospermophilus lateralis. Next base: position 4,822,013 of record NW_027517238.1, read on the forward strand.
GTACAATTTTAAATGTATAAAATTGAATTATAGCTATAGTAATTAAGCACAGAAGACTTATTTAGTGAGACATATTTATATTTATCCATGTACATACATAAAACTCATTAGAAATCTGCATAAACAGAGAAGTGGGCATTAGGGATGAAGGATAAGAAAAAGGTGAGTTAGGAGAATAGCATGAGACAAAATGCAGAAAATCATGAGATGACTCCTGTGCACCTGAGATGAACACAAAAGAGAAACAACTACAAATTTATTTACCTAAATAAAAATCATTTCACCATTTATTAATCATTTTATCCTATTAGGAAAATAAAGTATATACATTTATTTGTTTATTATTATTGTTGTACTTAAGATGGAGAAAGAAAAGAATGAAAAGACTCTTTCTCAAGGCAACTCAGAGAGTGGAAAAGAATAAAAAAAGCAATGATCATGGATGACTTCTTGAGTAATGGTTCATCACCATTTTCTCTCATTAGAGTAAATACAAGAGGAAAAATGTTAGGAAATTAATAAAAGTATAAAATCACCCCAGAGGAATAATACACAGTGAAAATAATTCTTCTATTTATCTCTAGTGGCAAATGTCAAGGAATTATTTTACAAAGAAGAAAAAAGGAGGAGAAATATCTGAATTTTCTTTGACGGATTTATTTTTCTATTTTAACTTGATTATGCAGCAGAAATGGATTTCTCATTTTGAAACCAACAAAGGGTGGCATTTTGGCCTTCTCACTCTGACCTTGTGTGGATTTTCTATTAGCATATTTCATCTCAACTGCAGAAATTTTCAGTATCAAGGACTAGATACACAGCAGAGCTGTGCTGCTTAATGTATCATCTGTTCACAATGGTTTTGCATAATGGCTCTATGTTGCTTGGAGATGTGCACTTAATTGCAGCAATCCATACAATATTCTGTAATGCTCCACACCTTAATTAGCATATTAAGGGGATGCAAGGAGAGGGAAAATTCATCTAGATGTTAAAGGAGAATTCACATAGTTTTTCCTCAACTGATATGTCATAAAATATTAAATGACATTTCCTTTACTCTTAAGAACTTTTTGAAGAGTAAAGTATGAATAAATTCTACACATCTTTTGCCACAGTGGGAGGGGAATAGTTTATTTAAAATAAGGGCAAACTGAGGAAAAATTATCCTATCCTAATGTCAAATTTAATGCATGTGCTCTTTACCTTGGCTTTCAAAATCAAAAATTAGCATAGATATCTGGACATACTATCTTAATAAGAACATCATTAATTATAATATTCTTTAAAGATCACTGTAGAGCCACAGTTGGTTTTAATTTCATATTTAGAAATATCAATTTTAGCTGTTTAATTTGATAAGTTAAAACATATAGAGAAAAAAAACTATGATGATAACACAGAAATTTTTATTAAAAATTTCAAATTTATTAAAATTTGTCTATGCTCAATCTTTGTCAGTGATAGATTTTTTTCTATTTTATAAAAATAAATTTTAAAACATATTTCTGATAGGATTTAAAATGCAAACAAGTAATATTAAAGATACACCAAGATATTATTGACATATAGTGTTAGCATCTCTTTGAGGCACTATATATTCTAATTAATTTTTTATTTTATCCAAGTCTCAGAACTACTTTATGATGTAAATATTTTTAAGCAAAATTCATAGAAGGAATCTATGGCCTCAAAAAGGTTAAGAAACTTGATAGGGCATAAATACTAGATGGCACAAATACTAAATCTGGCACTGACAAAGACTGAGCAGAGATATTTAGTTTGATTCTGAGTACTGAAAGGAGAATAGCATTAAGGATGGTCATAATAGAGAAGGACATGGATAAGTTTATATAACTTCCTGTTTTACACTAAAGTGCATACTTCAAGTGAACTTCTCAAGTACATTTAGTTTGAAATATATGTTAGAACTTCATACATGTCCATTGATAAATGAAATTGATAACTGAATTATAACAGAATGAAAGGTTCAGAAAAAAATGAAAAAAAAATAGCAGAAAAAAAGTATTCAGACCATTCTTTTAGTTATTTTCCTGACATCAAATTTCTTTGTATATCATGAAGTTATGATATGATTATGATAAAATTATGATATGACTCAATTTGTTATACTAACCAAGATATAATTGCATGGATTTTATGACCTATATAAAAAGAATTAAACTTTAATTATTTATTTCATCATGACAACAATCTTTATTATAACTTATAAAAATAGAATAAATATACTTTTGGTTTATAAGTGTGATGATTATTGGGTGTTCATGTGGCTGGTGTGGGAGATGTGCCTTGCTCTACATCTTGTCACTACATCTGCACATTACTTATCTGTTGTCAAAATAAGGCTAAGGAAGGTATTTTATTAGGTAAATTTAAACTCCTTCCTTCTCTCTTGAGTTCTTATTTCTTTTTAATAAGTGATATAATTCCACCTTACTCTGATCTCTCCTCCTGGGGCCCATGAGCCACCCTAGAAATTGTCTAAAAAGAACAAAAAGAATTATCTTTCTTATTACCTTTGAATACATATCACACACAGTCCTGTTCAATTTTCAATTTAACATACTGTCTTGTTCAATTTTCAATTTTTTTATTTTTTATTTTTTTTACAATTCTATACCAACTAAAGGATGAAGTCTAATTCTAAATAATGACAGATCTGAACTTTCTTGATCTCTTTACCCTCTTCACATAATTCCAGTATATTATATTTTCACTTCCCTGAACACAGTTGCTTCAAAATATGTTCAGGCCTCATCTCCTGGATGAAAATTTACAGAATAGCCCTGAAAAACTACCCTAAATTGTTTGATTATTGTATTTTGCACATAAAAGTGAACACAAATTTTTCATTATGTGGATTCACCATTTTCAGAATGTTAATAGTATTTGTATGAAAGTCAATGTTATTTTTCTCTTAAAGCATAAATACCAAAAGAAATTGATAAAAAATTCTTTAAAATTATTAAGATACCAACTAATTATAACAAAACTAATGTTTCATTTACACTATTTTTATTAAACAGATGGAAGTCTGATGGCTTTGACAAATAGATAACATAGAAATCAAATTTCAGTGAGGGAAGGAGAGAAAGAGAGAAGCACACAGGCAACTTCACATAAAAAGTAGCTTTGAAGGCTGAGATTTGCTCATCTAGTATGGGTGGGACCTGGGTTCGATCCTCAGCACCACATAAAAATAAAGGCATTGTGTTCTGTCAATGTACACCTAAAAAGTATATATTAAAAAAGAGTAGCTTTAAGTACTAAAAAGTTAATTTTTAATCAATAAATCTCTAAGACAACATGGATCTGAAAGTTTTTATAATTCTTACACTTTTTTTAAAAAATTCTAAGTCAAGAACTTTCACACACACAAAAAGAATTCTGAGCTAGAACAACAACAACAAAAAAAACTTTAAAAAAATATTTTGGAAAACTGAGAGCTACCAAAGTTTTATATTGCACCAGAGCCAGTAAAAATGTGTTTAGGACAGCAAATATTTTAGTATATGAGAAGATAAATCTATGCACAACATACAGAATGAACTTCAGTTTCACATAATTCACATATTGTTATTGTTTGTTGTGAAGCTTTTAAGAAATACAAATATCTTAAAAGAAACAACTGAACCTTACCAATATAGTAAGAATTCTTGCCAAAAATGAACCTATGTAGTTCTAACTCTTTAAGTATATTCTTTGCCAAAAAGAAAAGATGTATACTAAATAAGACTTATTTAAGATTTCTAAAGTTAAATAGCAAAAATGCAATTGAATAAGTGATATTCTAAAATTGTTGGATCTTGAAATATGCATCTTTTTTTAACAAATTGAATTAGGAATAATGAGATTTTAGAAAAATCTTATCAATTTTAAGGAAGCTTGCTACTTTAATTTAAGTACCTTTTAACTCAAAAACTTGGCAACTCAGAGATGTCACATGACTCAATTATATGCATGATTAAGAACTGTATCAATTCAACACACACTCATTCAAATGCACATTTTACTGAGCACTATACCAATATCAACGGAGGTCATAAAAGAATTAAAATACTGTTGCTATTATGGAAAATTTTATAGCCAATTTGGAAATTCAAGACCCTAGAAATAACAGCAAACAAAAGGAAGTGCATAAAATTGTAGCTTAAAAGAGAGTCACAATATTGGTGGGTGCTTAAACAACATTTTTGGCTATGAATTAGCTTGAGTATGGCTTCATTATTGCATTAGCATTCTTCAAATATAATACCATGCATAAAAAGAGCATAATTTCATTTGGAAAAACAACAACAATAACAAAATAATGGAAAATAACTTTATTCCCAGAGAGTGTTATTAAGGTCAAAACACTGAATAAATGAATCTATACAAAGTATTCTTTCATGTAAATGCTAAAATTAATTAAAACAAAAAGGTCATGTTTAGTAAGGGGAAAGACACCAATAAGTTGTAAAAACATTAAAACTAACATGAATAGAGAAAATCATCAAAGAGCAGCATTTGTTTTGATAAAGAAAAACAGTTTCTCCAATTAATAATTATTTTGAGTTTTGGTGAGTGGGGAAAAGTTCCAAATATCAGAGCTAAGGAGGAACTTTTTGAAAGCGTCATCATTAGAGAAAAATGAGGAAATTACAATATGCGACTCTTTCGTTAGAAAGGCCTGGGGACTCATCCAACCTGAAGGCAATGGAGGAGCCTCTGTCCTGCTAAATGAAACTCTCACAGCATTCAGATCTCACAGATCTTCTCTTTTCATTTTCATCCATTTTGCATCTTCTTTTTCTTTCTAATCTCATTTCTACTAGACTTTTAGCTTTTCCAATGAATTGTCTTACTCTTTCCTTCTTACATATATGGTTTGGTTTCTTCACTGGAATTTTGGTTTTGCTTTTATTCTAAGATGCATTTCACTCAAATTTATTTCTTAGCTCTAAATACTACTCTCAGATTTTAAGCCCAGTTGAGCTAATTTTCTTTTTCTTTTTTATGCTTTTGATTTCTATATCTCCTATCAATATATTTCTTCTGAATTTAAGGTCAGAAAAGTTAGGGTGTAGCCTCCATTCTGCTTAGTCTGAAATATTGACATTTCCTCTTGCAAGCTTGTGTTTTTCTAGTGATCAATATAAAAGAGAAAAAACAGCAGAAATAATAAATTGATAACTCATGGCTATAAAATTTAAGTTCAGTCTTAAAACCAGTTCCAAAATAAAAATATAGTGACATAAATATATACAAAAGATTTGATTTTATTATCATATTTTAACTGACTCATGTTTTCATCTAAAATATTTTGAGAGGTCTCCAAAATTCAATCAAAGTATACATTTATATTAACATCAGAAAACTCTTTCTCTCTATTTAAAAAGATGTCATCCACTCAAAATCATTTCTACCTCTAGTGTGGTGCCTTAAGGCCATCATATTCTATAGTCCTAAGAATAAATTTGGGATGCTTTCTTGAGAACTTTTAAATACTAGAGGTATATAGAAATAATTTTGGCTTTGAGCAAAGAAGCCTATTCTTTATTTTACTCTTTAGAGAGTACAATTAGTCTACATTGCTTTTCCCCTAGGATACTATAATTTTGGCAACTCTTCCATTCATTGTTCTTACCCAAGGTACACGTGGGCCACAGACTTTGAAATAGAAACACATGCTCCATTTGAAGGACAAAGGTATGTCCTAGTCTAGTCTCAGTGAAACTTACAAATATGGGGGCTGCATCAAGAAAATTGGGCAAAAAACTTGAAAGAAAATAAAAACCATTCTCAGCTCACTAATGGAATGAAGAAATATATTTTTGCGTTTTATTTTTAAAATGGGGACTATGTCATAATCTCTGAAAACCAGCACAATGTCAGAAAAAAATTATTGCTTAATAAAACCACAACAACAATCACAGCTTACCAACAATAACTCTGAGGTTTATTTTTACCCTTCTCTAATCCAAAGAGTCTCTCTTATTTTTGGAGAATAGTGCTGTCTCTGGCTAATACAAGTTTCCCTAGCCAGTGTCTCTCACAGGCAGATAATCTAAGAATGGCAGAAGGCATGAAGAAGGCATGAAGGCATGAGGAGGAGGAGGAGGAGGAGGAGGAGAGTGGTAGCGGGAGGAGAGGGGATACAGCTTTAGTTTTAGGCATTTGCTGAGATTGATAATTCTAAAATCTGCAGAGCACTCCTGTGGGCTAGAAAAGAGATGATGGTGTAGTTTCAGTCTAAAGGAAGTCTGGCAGCAGAATCATGCTTCTTTAGAAGAACTCAGTCTTTTCTCATAAAGCCTTCAGATGATTGGATCAAATTATGACAGGTATTTTGTCTTACTGAAAATCTATTTAAATATCAGCCACATCTAAAGAAATCTTCATAGCAACCTCTGTAAGGGAATTTCATCAAAATTTTGAGACTTATTCAAGCCAAGTTGACACATAATGTCAAGCATCACACTTCAATGTAGCAAGCAGTAACCACATTTCAAGGCAAATGCAATCCATATATTCTATACTCTTGTATAGCAGAAAGTATATTCAATTTTCTCAAAAGTAGGTGGGAAAATTCAAATCATTGGATAATGAAACCACCTTATCTTAATGTAACTAAATTTGATTAAACATTTTTATTGAACATTTTGGTAGATATTCCCCTCCTAAAATTAATTGGTGCATCCTTTATTACCAGAAAAATAGGAGGAAGTATGTGTTACAATAGTTTTCCTTATTTCTGTAATAAGCTTTCTTTATCTTAACAGAATCAGATAAAGTTTGGGAAGTCAGGAAATGTCTCACTCAGAAGATCCTATTTAAGATTGGGAATCACATAGGGCTATATGTTCATTACACTTTGGAGGTGGGTTGACAGAAACTAATATCCTAGTAAAGGAAAAGCTTATACATAGAATCTGAGGCAATTGTGAGCCAGCAGGAGATGGGGATAAAGAGAAAAAAAAGAGCCTTTCCACCACTCCAATATTAAGAAAAGGAGTCAGAGCAGTGGAAGGTGCTCTGGGAAAAGCTACAAAAACCTGGATTTTCATGAGGTTTTCTTCTTTGAGGAACCAAATGTCTTTTAGGACCTGTCTGCTTTGAGCACCACTTCAGTGACTTCAGATCATTACCCCTGCCCCAGGGTTTACAATTGTTACCTGCAGATAATATCATTACTAGAATTATAATGAACAACGTTCCTTTTTTTTTTTTTTGAGAGAGAGAGAGAGAGAGAATTGAGAGAATTTTTAATATTTATTTTGAGATTTTGGTGGAAATAACATCTTTATTTTATTTTTATGTGGTGCTGAGGATCAAACCCAGCACCGTGTGCATGCCAGGGGAGTGCTCTACCACTTGAGCCATATCCCCAGCCCACCAATATTCTTTTTTACATTTTTTAATATAAAATGTTTAAATAATTGGAAAAGTAGGAATAATATGACTACAAATACCTGTGTTCCTGCTTCTTGGCATTTAGGATCTTAAAATTTAGGACAACATTGCTTCTAAGCCCTTTCATTAGGCAGAACAAGGAAATACATTTGAAAAGTCATGAATTCTTAGAATGTCAATTCAAATTTATTTTTTTAATATTTTTATTTTGTGTCTAACAATGAAATCTGGGTTTCTAATAACAATAACATGGAACATGATATATTCCAACAGGTTTGACTTTGATTCTGTTTCTTTAAATTTATTCTCTGTTCCATTATAGGTAATAGTTTATATTTATTTTGTTTTTTTTTATCATTACTTCTTTTTTAATATGAGTACAATATACATGTATTTCTACTTACTTTTTCTTTTTAAAAAAATGTTAAAATATAGCTGTGACCCCTGTTTGTAAATATAATTATGGATATTTTCAAAATATGGAGATAAAAGGCATACCTGCACATCATTGAAAATGACTTACTTATTGCTGCTTATACAATTTAGTATTTACCTTTGGTCTAACAATTTAAGACAAAATTACTTGTTAAGAATTTGTTTGCTCACTTATATTAAAAGTAGTTATCATGATTGTAAGGTTTATAATTTTATGGTTCTACTTTTAAATTATGCATTGTTTATCTGTCTTTTAAAAATTTTACAGATTGTAAATCCAGGTTGCTTCTGGATTATTATTAAACAAAGTGAATTGGACTATCCATAATAAAATACTGCAGTGAAAGACTTTTATAACAGCATGTGTCTAGATACAGAAATAAAGCCATGCATACTGGAAGAGGGGCAGTTATGTTCTATATGTGCTTTATTCACTATGTCTTGGAACACTACTCACAATGTAGAATACTTTGTCACCTAAGGTGTTCGGATTTTCAGCACAAGGTAGAAGATAGCCATACAAAGACTGGTTGTGTAAGATCAATCTTGGGAAATTGGAAATGGCAAAACATCCAAATCCAGGCATTAGAGTCATAGTCTAGGGTATTGGAATGAGAAAATTATATTAAATCCTCAGCCAGTATAGGCACTTAAGCAGAGGGCTTGGAGTTCTCAGTCTAGTGCTGACACCTCCCTTTTGGTTGCTTTAGACTTAGGCCCAATGCATGCTTCTGTATTTTGCTTACACCATGTTATGGCCTGCCTCTTTTTGACTTCTTGCAATATCAGTGCCCATTGTCCACTGTGTGATGCCACAACCAGCATAGCCAAACTAGTAGGTTCCAGTGAGGGACAAAGAGGGATGAGAAAAATAAACATACACACACACACACACACACACACACACACACACACATGATTTTTAGGCTTTGGATTATCTGTTGAGTATGATGACCCTGTGTTTCAGTCAGGATGTTGAGGAATGTCACTTAATTGGAAGTGGTTCCCCTTAAGAGAAGCTGGTGGAGGCGATCCCCCACTCACTGTCTTGACAGGGTCACAGTGAGAAAAAGTGTTGGCAAAGCCGCTCTCCCACTGTCTTGACAGGGTCACAGTGAGGATGAATGCTGGCAAAGCCATGCTGGTTGGTGGGTAACCGAAACCATGAGACCCTTTTTTATGTAATTGGGACTTTGCATTTTCATGCTTATGTTTCTCACAGGAGGCATAGGTATGTCAAATGCCAAACAAATTAAATTTCAGATGGCTAAAACATAACAGGTAGTTCATGCCTTGGAGGCTGTTCTACCACCCCTCAGCATATTTAGGACAAAGTAAAAGGCTATTCTTCTATCTTAGTACATTGTGGACAAACCTAATTATGGACAACAATCATCCTCTGATAGGTCATGAGAACTAGTGCACCTTGACTGAGAAACAAACTCTTTGAAAACTAGTGTACCTTAATTGAGAAACAAACTCTTTGAGAACTAGTGTACCTTGACTAAGAAACAAAGAAACTCTTCGAGAAAGCAGCTCAACCAGTTTTATGAGAATAAATTTAGAAATTAATTAAAATAGCTTTATAAGACACAGTTTTAGAATAATGTAAGAAATATTATTTTATTTAGATTCTTAAGTTTAGAAATTCTTAAGTCTTTAGTTGTATAGGTTTCTGATATGTTTTAAGGATGATTCATATAAACTTTAGAATATTTTAAATATAAGATTTAAAGGGACTTTTTTAGATGGGAATTTTAAATTAGAAATAAAGTACAAGTGTACTTTAGGTTAATGATTGATTAAGAGACTTAGAGTCTGTTACGTAGTTTGGCGTTAGTTAATAATAACATATCTTGGGAAAAATAGTAAATCTTGGGAAAATCTGAAGAATGTAAATTAGTGACATATTTTATTAATTGATTCTGTACTTTTAATAATTATATAACTGAAGGTCACATCCTGGAAAAATGTAAATTAATGTACCCTCAATCATGGTTAAGGAAATATCATGTCTTGGCAAAGTTTTAAATTATATAATTAATGACGTATTGTGAATCTATAATAATGAGAAAAATTGTAATAAAAGGGGACCCAGAGAAAGCTGCTTTAGCTCTCTCTCTGGAGATTGCTCAAACAGAACGACTCCTGTCTCATCTTTTCGCCGATGCCACTCATCCTTCAGGACTCCCTGGACCCCGCTGGGGCTGGACCCCGGCAAGAAGCTGCAAGTATTTATTCATTCGGCCCCTCAATAAGTAGTTTTTGAAGACTTACTATGTGCCAGACACTGTGGTGGGTCCTGGAAATATAGCAGTAAGCAAAACAAATAAAAATACACATCTTCATAGAGCCAAAATTCATTTGTGACAGGATGTAAACAAATTTAGAGGGTGGAAAAAGCCGTGCAAGTGAATGGAGAGGATAACCGTGTGGTTGCAGTTTTATATCAGTCTCACACATGACATGACTGACAATCATTTTTAAGCTTTCTGATTTCAGAAGTTAAAGCAATGTATTTTTAAATTTTTACTTTCTAAAAATTTTCCTTAGTTAAGGAGTCACAATGATTTTATAGTACTCCCCCTAACCTGTGGTGATATGTTCTAAAACCCCAAGTGAAAACCTCTCAATATAGGTTGGGTTTTTCCATGTACATTAATATTTATGATACTTTAATTTATAGATTAGTCACAGTAAAAGATTAATAATAATATGTAAAATAATAATAATAATACACTTTAATAGTTTGCACTTTGGGGCCATTAATGGTTACTTGAACATAAGCACCTGCAATATCAATTCTGTAATGAATATGGTTACTGAGTGACTAAAGGGTAGGTGGCACATGCAGCATGGGTATACTATACAAAGGAATACTTCATGTTCTGGTCTTGATGGAACGAGATGGAAGGAGACGGTGAGATTTTATCAAAATACTCAGAATGGAGCATAACGTAAAACTTGTGAATTGTTTATTTCTGGAATTTCCTATTAATATGTTCAAGTTTTATTTAACCAGTGAGCACTGAAACTGTGGATGAGGGGACTACTGTAGTAAGAAAAACAGTGGAACAGAATCCGGGAGACCTGTATTCCTCCTGAAATTCTTTAACTTGGAGACTGTGTTTAGCTTAGCAGGTCCAGATGGTGACATCTCTCCTCTTCAGTAAGGTAAAATGTAGGCTGAGATGGTTTCCATAGGGAACTTTTGGTCCAATTATGTGACTAGAGATTCTTGACATCAAACATAAAAACCAAATCTTCCTTTTCTTTTGTAAGTTTGTGTGGTATATTCCCAGGAGCCAAAGTGGTGGTGAAGGGCAGCCTCTCTCTTCTCCACCTTCCTTCCTGGAAAGGGCATATGGGTTTGGGCACTTTGCTTTGCATCTCCTGGAGCCTTCACCAGCTGTTCTCTGTTGCATTTCCTCAGTTTGCTCCTGTGATGGGGCAAGTCCATTTGGGAAGGGTGGCTGCAAGAAAGACAGTAACAGGAGAAGAGAGGAATACTTATCTTCCCAGAAGGGTAGGTTGCTGGTCCGGCCTCAGGTTGCAGAGATCAGATTGTGTGCTCAAGTGTGTGTTCCTTATTCTCCTGCTTATCAAAGTGGCTTAAGGTGGAGAGAGAGATCGTAATGAGCTGGTAACTGGGTGGTGACTGGGTAGTCTTCACTGACTCTGGGGCCACATGTCACATTTACTAGAAAACATGAGCAACAAGTTAGTCTCAGCCTTTTTTGATAATGTTTCTGATTTCCTTCTCAGAGTAAAAGATTGTCAGTTTAATAAATAACTATGAGTACTCTTCTATTGAAGGAGGAACAATACCAAGTAAACTTCAGTTGCAATAGGAAGGGTCTCCTGAATAGAAAGAACAATGTGACAGCAGGAATTTCCAGATATTGGGGATTTATAGGTATTTAAGAAAAAAGTAGATCCTTCTCCAGCTTGTAATTTTGCATGTTTATAACCACAATTGTTATTAAAATAACTTGGTTTTAGCTCTTGGGGACTTTTTTTGTATTTGGTATTTTGATCTAGGTGTATTGAGACAGGAGAATAAGATGATGAAATTAGGCAATCACCTTTTCCTAAACTTTATGAGACAAAAGATGATGTACTTATAGGCATGATGAGGATCTAGGGAAGGGACTAGTTCACATTGAAATAATTTGGAAAAGTGGGCTGTCATTTGCCTTAATCTGAAGAAAAAAACATTGTACTTTTTTGGTACTGGTTTTGTTTTGTAGTATTGAACCCATACATGCTATCCTCAGCCCATGCATGCACTCTATCACTGAGCTGCATACCCACCCCCAGCCTGATATTGAACTTTTTATCCAATCTCAGTATTTTATCTCTTGCAAAATTGGCAAATACTAATTATTGCAAAATCCATCAATTTACAGAAACTTTCATGTAATTCTGGTCTCATACCAATGTTGATATTTAAAGATCATAAATAGAATTTCTTCACAGATTTGTTCATTATGTCTCAACCACCAAATACTCATTGAAACACTTTTTTTAAAAAAAAATTTTGGGCTTCTTTGTTGAAATTTTCATATCAACATATGCTCACCATCAATTTATGTACTATATGTATATTTGTGCTTTTTACATAAAAATAAATATTTTTTTGTCATTCTTCAAGAAAGAGCTTTTGCCTTGCCTGTAGTAGTGCCATTAGAAAAAAAATTTTGTATGTGTTTTGTTTTACATTAAGCATAATAATTATATAGGTATATTTTAAATGAGTATATTATTCAAAATTTTTGTTTGTAATGGAACTATCTCTGTTTCACTTTTAAGAATCCGGGTTGATGTAGAATATTTTATGCAGCTTCCCTATAGAGCAAAATAATTCAGACAGTATTGCACAAAACTATTCTGTGAAGACAATGCTGAAATTGTGTAATTACAGCTTCTTCAATAGTTTGAATCATTAAAAAGTCTTATATTAAGTGTTTATTTGAAATATGTTCCTTGTCAGGAATGCTAAGAAATTCAGAGGTCTCTGTTCTGCAAAAAGTGGCTTCTGAGTCACTGCCAAATCTGGCTGTGCAGCGGAGTCCCCTGGGCAGCCCCATTTCCAGAGGCTTAAGTTGGGGTCAGGGAATGAAGAGAGGGCCTATGCTGCTTGCCCTTTCTAGTATTTTTTAACTTATAAAAAGTAAGAAGTTATCTATGAAGAAAATATACAACACAATCATGGCAATGAAAGGTTTATTAACCAGGCATGGTGCTGCATGCCTGTTGTTCCAGCTGCTTGGGAGGCTGAGGTAAAAGCATCAGTTGAGCCCATGAGTTCAAGGCCAGCCTGGGCAACATAGACCCTGTATCAACTAAGCAAAAACCAAATATTTACAGTATTCCTCTCCAGACCTGTGTCCTTCCTCCTATGAGGACTTGTGGTCTATTAAGCATCTCAGTAAAAAGATTTATAATTTTCTTCTAGATCAATAAAAATTTTTAATGTATTATAAATTTGCTGTAGCTATTATGAAGGCAATGTTTTTACCTATATGTTTTTTTCCTAACTGGTTATGATTAATACATACATAAAAAAACTTTTATTTCTATATGTTTATTTCTTATTCAGCTACTTATTAGTGCTTCTGTTTATCACTTGCTTCCTGACTGGAAATTTCTAGTCCTGCCTAAAGCCCACAGGTCCCACATGTTAATGTTTTAATTTCTCTGATTGTCTAGCTTACATGATTATCAGCAAGTCACTAAGTTGTAGGTTTTATGCTTATATTCTTCTTGGATGGACCAGGAAGCTGCTGTCCTCCTACAGAGGTTTAGTCTTTATGGGGGGTGACAGTCACTGGCAAGGTAAATAAAACTCTCTTTTGATTTCTAATTCAAACTTACAGTGTCTCCTGGAGTGCCTCTCCATAACACTTCCATTCCAGCAAATGCCATAAATTCATTCTTCTTTATGGCTGAGTAATAAGGAATATATATTTTTGTTACAATATATTTTTACATATTAATTAATACAGCTTCATACATGTTCTTTTAAAATCCCAACATGATTTGTTTAAAAAATGAGCACTTTGTGCAAAAACTATAAAGTTTTTACATTAATAAAATTCTAAAAACATATAAGAAGGAAGAATAACAGAAGTTCAGAGTAGACTAGAAGTTACCAAAAGCTGCAGAAAGAAGGGGGGAGAGATGGGAAAGGTTGGGAAAAAATAAAATAATAAACATCCCAAAGTCATTTTTAAATGAAGAAACTTCACCAAGTGAAGCAAAGCAATTTATTGAATAACTTTTTTTTTAAAGAACAATTCACAATCCAGCAGCACAAAAGTAGAAGAATAGGGCCACAGGATCAGGAGGCATTTACAAACAGAAAAGAGATGTGAGGTACAAAAACAACTCAACTGGTTACAAAGTCAGCTTTTCAGGTTGCAAATTGTGTTTGTCTCATTTGGTCAGTTCAGACCTCCCTACTGTGGTTGGCTGGGACTCTCTGTTAAAAAACAATACTCTTAGTTTCATTTCAATCCTCTAAATACTAAAATAGATTGCAAATGAAGGTTCATTTCACAGTAGCTTTGCAGGTAGGAGAGCAAGAGAAGGATGATGTGTACACAGAAGACATGGAACCACACTATCCCTCCAAGACTCTCTGTTTCCACATGGAATTGTAACCAACAATCCAGGATTTTTGTTTAAGGAAATTAGACCCAGAGGAGCTTCTGAATTAATATGACCTATCCCCAACTAACTGCCAGTCTTGATGGCAAAAATGTTGCAAAAAATGTTGCAAAAATGTCCTCAGATATGTAGAAGACCAACCTCTAGGGAAAGATGAATTGGGTGCACCTGACTTCATCACACACCTCCGCCCCAGGCAAACCATGCAGATTTCTAAACTGTTACATAGTGTTTATATTGTACCCAGTACTCTGTTAACATTCAGATAGTTTAGAAAATGCAGAGACACTTCACCCCACCCCTCCAGGCTCAGGGGCATCACCCCCTCCTTCTCAGAGGGAAGTGGTTGTTTCCGTGGCAGGCCTGAAGGTCTCCAGACGTGCATAAGGCAGCTGGCCAGGGGGTCATGGTGCTGAGGACTTCCGTGGCTAGTGAGCATACAAGCATGCCCAGGTCTCCTCTCCCAGCCTCTGTAACTGACTCTGCACTCAGGTCTATCACCGCGGGCAGCATGGACAGCAGCCAATTAGTGCACTCTGGCTGGCTGAGGAAATCACCCCCAGAGAAGAAGCTGCAACTCTGTGTGAGTACAGGCGGGTACAGGGGTGCTGGGGAATGGGCAGACAGTAGGTGGGGCCAGGCGCCTTCTCTACAGACTCGTCCCAGCCAGTCTCCCTGGAAACGCAGCCACTTTCAAAGTTCACATTGAGGGTTTTGGAGGCAAAGTGTGGATTTCCAGGGCGGGGTGCCATAGTTACCACGGAAGATCAGGCTGAAGTTTCAGCAGGGAGCAGCGTTCAGCCCTCTTGCCCATGCCCTTGTGGTTACCTCCAGTGCTTCACAGCTACTGTTGGCCCTGTGCTTGGACCATTCAAGTTTGTTATTTCAGTATTTTTCATCCTGTGAGCAGGGCCTTCTAGTTTTATCCTGAAGTCTAAGCTCTTTAAAAGGGGTAATTGTTTTATTCCGAGGTAATTTCAGATGCACACTGAGACAGAATTGGTGGGGAGACCCCTTGCACTTTACCTAGACTTCCTGGGTGAACTCATCTTGAAACCCCGTGTTGTGGCCTCATCAGGTGCTGACAGCAGCACAGTCAGGGTGCAGAAGGCCTCTGGTGTTGAGCAGCGGGCCGGTCTCCCTTTCTTTTCACTTCTGTCCCTCCCAGTCCTGGCACATCCTTCACCTCTGACAGCCTTGAAGTTGTCTTCTGTGTCTGTGACCTGGTCATCTGACCAGTGTTGCTTCAGTGGACTCAGGTGGTATGTTTCCTTTCAGAGAGTTTCAGCATGAGACTCTGGTGACTTGTACAAGCTGTTGTGTCAGCAGTGTATTTTCTCTTTGTTAAGTGGTATCCTGGTCCATGGATATACCAGTCTCATGCCTTGACCATTGACCCACTCATCTTAGTTCAGGAATCCTTATGGCAAAGTACATTGAACACATTCCCTGTGACTGTATTCTTTTTGAGCATAATGCCCTCGAGTCTTGCCTTTTTCTTTTAGGATTGTTTGTTTTTGTTCTATGTTGAGTTTTGGGAATATCTTATATATTCAAAACAGAAGAACTTTGCTGAAAGTGGAGTTTATATATTTTTTTCTTTTTTCTTTTAGTGGGGAGGGGGATTGAGAATTGAACCCTAGGGCACTTTACAAATAATTTACATCCCCAGTATTTTTTTTATTTTTATTTTTAAGATGGGGTTTCAGGAAGTTGTGGAGGCTGTCCTTGAATTGAGTCTTAGGCCATCCTCCTGTCTCTGCCTCCCACATTTTTGGAATGGCAGGCATGGCCACCATTCAATTGTTCATTCAATCTTTAACTTATGTTTTTATCCACTGAATCAGGGCTTTCACTGAACAGAAGTTTATTAATTTATTCATCTTCCCTTTTCTAGGTTTCATTCCATTGTCAAATGTGGGAATGTTTTGCTTAACCATAGGTTCTAAAGATTTCCTCATTTACTTTAGTTTTGTTTTCATAAATGTCATGGTTTGGGTCTAGAATGTCCCCCAAAGCTCAGGTGGCAGTACTGAAGTTTTAAGAGGTGAAAAGTCTGGATTATAAGGGTCCTGACTTACATCAGTGGGTTAACCATTCTAATAGATTAATAATTTGAATGGAGCAGGCTTGTAGGCTCATAGTAGAACACCTGCACAGCATGTGTGAAGTCTTGGTTTCCAGCTCCAGTATCAACAATAAAACAAATTAATGACTTGAGTGGAAGTAATGGGAGGTGTTGAAAAAGAGAAGCACATCAGGTTGTCTCTAGAAAGTGGGTCTCAGGCTGTGGCCTGGAAGATTGTAAGGTCCCTTACTGTCTGTCCATCTTTCTCTATTCCTGCTTTCTGGAGACCAAGAGCTGAGCACCTTTCCTCTTTCATGCCCATTCACCAGGAGGTTTCTGCAGTAGAGTTGGCTGACCACACTCTGCCACCAAGAGTCAAAATAAACCCTTGCTCCTCAGAGTTGCCCTCCTCAGGTATTTTGGTCACAGTGACGAGGAGCTGACCAACACCCTGTGCATCTGTGTTGTGTTTTCTCTCAGGTCCATGGCCCACTTTAATATTTGTATAAGGATCGTGACTTAGCTCATTTCCTTTTTGCTAGTGAATGATACCTGTTGCCCCTGATACCCATTGTGGACCAAGCTGCCTTTCCTTCACTGAATTGCTCTCTTGGCTTTGTGCAAAGCTGTCTGACACATTTCTCTGGCTCTCCTGGTGCTCTTTTTCAGTCTATTGACCCTGTGTCTCTACCTCTGTCATTGGTTATAGTTGGTCTTTATGCCTGTGGAGATGGGATGAGTCTGGAAGTCTGGTGGACCAACTCCTCAGCTTATTTTTGTTTTTAAACTATTTTAGCTGTTGTCATTCTTGTGCCTTATCAATACAAAGTTGGCAGTGATGTTGTTTTTGTCCAAAAAGTCTTGATGTGATTTTGATAGGGATTTCTTTGCTCCATGTTTCCTGGTCCTAACTTTTTCCTACATCAAATGGTGTTGTGGCTTTTGCCTTAATCATCAAACCAGAGTTATAAGACCTGTTGAGAGGAGTGCTTGTTATGTCAACATACACTTCTGTTTGTTAGGTGCTTTCTTCCTGCTAGTCCCTCCTCTCATCAGTCCTTTCTGGACAGAAACTTCTTCTGACTCTTCCATGGAGCAGGTTTGCTGGTGGCAAGTCATCTGTTTGCCCTCACTGGAAAATGTCTCCCTTATCTCTTCATTCTGAAGAGTATTGTCAATGGATGGGGAATTATGAGAGCTCTTATCTTTTTGAAATTGAAAAATGTTTGCCAGTTTCCTTTGGTATTAATCTTTGTGATGAAAAGTTTATTGTCATTCAAAGGAGTGGTACTGTAGAAAATAGTTTTCCTGTGAAGAGGACTAGAAAAATTGGGCCATATGTGGAGACGACCATTCCATCATGTCAAGCCTGTGTTGTTTTATTCTAGGATAGGAGAGGTTTGGTGCCATGAGCAGACTGCAGGTTCCACACTCCCTAGCCTTAACTTAGAGACCCAGGAGAAATGTTGAAGCACTTGGCATGGTGGATGATGACCATGACTGGAATCCCAGCAGCTCAGAGGCAGGAAGAATACAAACCCCAGGACAGCCTGAGCAACTTAGGGAGACCCCATCTCAAAATCAATTTTAGGACACAAACCTTTGAAGTAATGAGTGAATTTCTTACTTGTTTTTACTCCTTCCTGGTCGGATTCAGGCCTGGAGGAGATGCTGGTTCATGCTGTGGAACAGCCAGGAAAGCAGTGACCCAGCTGTCCTAGAACACTACAAGCATGACCAGTCCAAGAAGCCCTTGTGGATCATCAATCTGGACCTCTGTGAACAGGTGCATGCATATGTGACCTTTCATGAGAAGGGGCTACCAGGTGGCTTTGTGTTTGACATCCAGACCAGGGGTCGAACCTTTTACCTTGTGGCACAGACAAATATGGACATGCATAAGTGGGTGCAGAGCATCTGCCAGGTCTGTGGCTTCCAGCGGCTGGTGCAGAGCAAAGGTACAGAGAAATTGACCTTCTCTGAAGGCTGAGATGGCTCTTATGTTCCCAGAAATTGAACTCAGGTCCACTGGGCCGCTGAGCCATATGCCCAGCCCTATTTTGTATTTTATTTAAAGACAGGGTTGCACTTAATTCCTTTGCCCTTGCTTTTCCAGATGCTGGCTTTGAAATTGCAAACCTCCTGCCTCAGCCTTCTGAGCCAATGGGATTACAGGGTGTGCCACCATGCCCATCTCCTCTGTGATTATTATAGTTGAAGAAACCTGGGGTGCTCCACATCCACCTTGGAGAAGACAGGTGAGGGAGGAATGGTAATTTACTTTTGGATTTTGATGAAAAGTTTCTTTTTGGAGTGGTCAGCCAGTCTGCACATTGTAGTGACATATAAACAGTTGTATGAATGTACTAAAAATAACAGAATTTTATATTTTGAAATAGTGGCATTTATGACATGTGAATTACATATAATTTTTTTAAAGAATTTCTTCAGGCTACTGAACACCAACCTTTTCAGGACTTGGGACCTGCTGGCTGGACTGTGCCCTGAGCAGGAAGATCTTCAACTCTGCAAAAATGCAGAGTTAGGGAGTGAAGAAGTACAAGGGCTGCAGTCATACCAGCCCTTCTTGCTGTAGTACTGAGGTCCTGTGAGTTTTGAAAAGAGGAAACTGTGTTTTCATATTACACCAGGCCTTAGAAAGTGGGTGGGCAGGTGGGCCTGGGGTCAAGTGCTGCTGTGGAGCACTGATTCTCATCTTCCTTGGGGAAGCATCATGAGCCTATTTCCTCTATCATTTCCTGAAGAGTATCTCAGCTTTTTATTCAGTTTTAAATTACCTTGTGTGATCTGTGTGGTGGGAAGCTCCTTGGTTCTCCATGCATGTCTTCCACCACGTTGTATCTGATGCTGCTGCACATCTGCTCAGCTGACTCCAAAGTTAGTTGATTTGGGGACAGGTTGGTGTAGGGACAGATGTCAAGCCAAACAGTATTTGTTAGTTCATTGCCAGGGCAGGGACACTGGCTTGGGTACCAAGGGCTCAGAGAGGTGAGGTTTTACACAATCAGGAAGATTGGTAATGGAACGATTGAGTAGTTGGTCAGTATCATTGTCTTCTACAGAGTGTATTCCCTTGGGCCCTTGGATTCGTGTTCATGAGGGGATGTTCTGTTAGCTAGCAGCAGGTTCAGTTACTACATGGAGGACATTAGTGGCATGTGAGAACTTCAGAATTCTGAGGTGTTTCCAGAAGAGAGCAGGTGATATGTCCTCCTTCTCAGAGTAGAGTCTAGAATGTTTCCCTTTTGCAGCTTCTTTTTGTGATGCTGGGGATTGAACCCAGAGCCTTGTGGATGTGAGGCAAGTAATCAATCAACTGAGCTATATCCCCAGCCCAGCAACTTTCTTAAAAAGTGCACAGTGGCTACAAAACCCTCCACCTTGTCACCACTCATGTTTCCCAGCAAAGCTGGGAGTTCTGAAGGAGTAAGGAGTCAGCATCTGACCTCTGTTCATGGAAGAGCCTATTTTCTTAATGTTTCTGACATGAGTTTCCGGTTTTCTATTAAGGTAACTGTACTTATTCACTGTCTTACTCTGAACCTTTGCAGAGCTGAAGATCTTTCTATTTGCCTGGGCTGTGTTTTCATAGGTACTCTACTTTCTTTGCCTCAAACTCACTTGAGGAGCCCCCTTGCCTGGCTTGGCCTGAGGAGAGCTTTCCAACATCTTTTCTCTGGATCCACCCCTGTGGTTGGTGAGGAGAAGCCTACACTCACACCATCCCTCCACAGTCACAGAAGGATGTGAGAGCAGCCCTGCCTGGAGCTTCTCCCTGAAACCAGAGACATAATATAAATCCAACTAACAAATTTTAGAGCTAGCCAGGACTGACTCCAGGACATATAGCTGGGTGACAGTGGGATTCTGCCTCAGCCAGCTATGATTTTAAGTTGTGATACCTGGCCTCTTTGAACCTGACCTCTGCCTGAGTGCATCAGCCCCTTTGTACTTGAAGCTCCCCCTGAAACCTTCCACTAGATCCTGCCCTGACCCTGGCTCCCTCCTCACTGACCCATTTGGCTCAGCATTCTGCGGTGAACCTGATGAAAATCACATCACCTCCCGGAGAATATGAGCAAGTCTTTGACAGAGGTTCTGACTCTTTCTGTAAATTGGATCAAATACTCTCTGCTCTCACCCAATGTTTCAGGCATGCATCATGGGGTCTTTAGAGAGCTAGAGTTGGTATTCCTGAAAGATGGTTCTGTGGAGGAAGAGAGCCTGTATCTCTCAATCCCATGAGACACTTCCTGCAAGGTCCCAGCAGACACACCCTGGTATCATTCATTTCTTAAGGGATACACAAGGACCCACCACAACACTTGTTTGACTGAAAAGATTTTTTGTGGCATTTGGGATCTTTTTTGTTCACAAAACTTTTGTCTTGGGGCTGGAGTTATAGCTCAGTGGTAGAGCACTTGCCTAGCATATGTGAGGCCCTGGGTTCAATTCTTAGCACTTCACATAAATAAATATATAGACTAAAGGCCCATCAACATCTTAAAAAAATTAAACAATTTGTCAATTCTATTTTTGAGATGGTCTCTTCAGGTTTTACCTAGGCTGGCCTGAGCTTCTGGACTTCAGCCTTCCTTCCACCTTAGCCTCTTGAGTACTAAGACAAGAAGATGTTCCTCCTCACTCAGTCATCTCTTTTTAAGCCTTTGAGCCAACCCTGTATTTTTATTTTTTTTTGCCACTTTCCAATTGCTCACATAACCCACAAAAAACACCCAAGATAAAGCCTGAATGATCAAGATGAGATTGGGAGGGACACAGTTTGAGTTCAGGTAGCAGGAAACAATTTTCTGACAGCTCTTCCCTTTGTAAAGAGTCTGGGAATGATGCTCACAAAGGAGAAACAGTTACCATAACAAATATGAAGATTCTATATCACATGTGGGGTTTGTTTCTGGGATTGTTTTGGAGAGTGCTTTTCTGTCTCTGGGGTATTGCAGGGATAGGCAGGAGGGACCTAGATCACATACACAGCAGAGTACATTCTGTGACCTGGTTGAGGAGGCTTATTAAGCATAGCTGGTATCAATATGGGAGTCCTCCCTGCCTAAGGCTGACCACACACCTTGGGGCTACTTCAGAGCCGAAAGAGATACATGACCAAAGAATTATCATGCTTGCATGGAGGGCAGGAATATGTAAGGTGCAAAGGTGTGCCTTGGTGTCACCATGATTCTTAATATCTGTCCTTCTGAGGACCCACTTTAGGACATGGCCACCTTTTCAACTGTCCTTATTTTTTTTTTTTTTTTGGTACTGGGGATTGAACCCAGGGGCACTCTACCACTGACTCATATCCCCAGTCCTATTTTGTATTTTATTTATATACAGGGTCTCACTGAACTGCTTAGCACCTTTAGGTTTCTGAGGCTGACTTTGAAATCTTGCTCCTCCTGTCTCAGACTCCAAAGTCACTGGATTACAGGGGTGTGCCACTGTGCTTGGCCCCACCTGTCCTTACTTTTTATCCACAGACTCCCTGACAAATGATTCCTCAGCCAGTCAGCACTCCATTCCATCAAAACCTCAGCTGAACTGCTCATGTCAGCAGCACCTCCAAGAAAAGAGACGCTCCACCCTAGCACACTGGAGGAAGCCTACGCTGATCACATGCAGCTCCTCTGTGGGGGAGCAAGGACAGCCCAGAAGGTCCTCCAGAGCCCCACAGGAGTTCCTCCACCAGTACTTCCACTTGGACCAGTGTATGAGCCATGGCCCATGGAGTGCAAGGTAGGGATGATTGTCAGGGGCTCCTGTGTCCCTGCCTTAGGGCTGTAACATGGGACAAGCATGGTTCTGTGACCACACTACCTTAGGAGCGCCTTGGCCCCTGATTTATAGCTGTAACATGGGACAAGCATGATCTCATGACTACACCAGCCCAGGGGCTCCTGTGTCCCTGCTTTATAGCTGTAAGATGGGATAAGCATGGTCCTGTGATCATATCATCCAGGGGCTCCTGTGTGCCTGCTTCATAGCTGCAAGATGGGACAAACATGATCCCATGATCATACCAGTCCAGGGGCTCCTGTGTCCCTGCTTTATAGCAGTAAGACGGGACAAGCATGGTCCTGTGACCATACCACCTTAGGGGATCCTGTGCCCTTGCTGTAGAGGTGTAACAGGACAAGCATGGTCCCAGGACCACACCAGCCCAAGGGCTCCTGCATGCCTTCTTTAGCTATAAGATTGGACAAGCATGGTCCTGTGACCACACCAGACCAAGGGCTCCTGTGTCACTTCTTTAGAGCTGTAAGATGCGACAGGCAGGGTCCTGTGAACACACCAGGCCAGGGGCTCCTGTGTGCCTGCCTTAGAGCTATAAGATATGACATGTTTGGTCCTATGACCACAAAGGCCAGGTGCCCTGTGCCCCTGCATAAGCTGGAACAAACATGTCCAGTGACCACACCAACCCTGGGCTCCTGTGCTCCTGCTTTGCAATTGTAAAGCCCAGAGAGAAGACATCTCTTCAGGTAAGCACACAACAGAATATGATCTAAATTAACCTTCACAGTTCCTTGGCAGTAGCAAGTGATGATTGGGTCCCTGAAAATGTCCTTTTGTCAAGAATTACAAACACATCAGGGTCTGGAGTTTCAGAACTGAAAACAAAACCTGGCTGCCTTACCCTATGCTGGTAGAAACCAGTCCTACCTTGCTTCTGCTTAGAGCTGTGCCATTTCATGTAGTGACTGGTATCCACAAGTGCTCTTTAGATTGAAAATATTTAAATTTAATGAAATTTAAAGTCCAGAGTCTGTCCAGGAAGAATGGCTTATATCTTTCTTCCCAGAGGCTTAGGAGGCTGAGGTAGGAGGATGGTGAGTTGAAGCTAGACTTAGCAACTTGACAAGGCCTTGAGCAATTTAGTGAAATAATGTCTTAAAACATAAACAAATGGCTGGGGAATGTAAAACTATGTTTAAGCACCCCTGGGTGCTCTCCCTGGTATCAACAAATAACATAACATAAAATGACATAACATGCTATAAAATAAAATCTTGAGCCTCAATGATAACAGCCACACTTAGAGCACTTGGTGCCTCAGGTGGCTTGTTCCACCTGCATGGACTCCCTGCCAGGAATAGTCCTCTGTTTTCCAGCCCCAGCTGCCTCTCACAGGCACTGTGCCTATAGCCTGCACACATTTATATTTCATTTTATTCCCATTGTTTGAGCAATAAAATCCACGGAGATGCTTGGCTCTGTCAAAGCTAGTTCTGGTTTGCTCCCAGAGCCAGCAGATCTGAAGTCATGCTTCTTATTAGTTGACCTAAAAATATTTAATTTATGTTACAAAGATTAAGGCAGATTGAGGTGGCTCACTTCATGTCATCTGTGGGAATGTTTTCATACACAATCTTTCTTGAGCCACCAAACCCTGGGCCTTGATCACATTTCACAGACAGCAGTGTCCAGGGCAGGGCAGGTTCCATTGCAGCATGGTCTCAGGTTGGGGATTCTGGCTCCCAGAGTAGGGGCTATACCTTATATTTGTCCTCATTTTACTAATTTGTTTTGAGACAGGGACTCACTGTTGCCAAGCCTGACCTAGGATTTGAAGTCCTCTGTGTCAGAACCTTGAGTAACTGGATTACGCACACACACCACTGAATTCAGCTTAGACCCCATCTTATGGTACCTGATCCCCCGGAAGAACCCTGCACCTTTCTTCTGATGGTCCACAGCTCATCCTCCAGCACTCATGGAGAGGGGGGCTAAGTCCAGGATGAGAGGGCCAGCAAGTTAGGGCCCCTATACTAGGCAGCTCCCTGGTCCTGTGTGGAGGGTCACTGGGGCTTCTGCTCAGTCATGGTGAGGTCCAGATTCAGGTTCTGTCATTGTCTGCAATTTTGTTCACTTTGTCAACTCTTTGACCTCATCTTCAGAATGGAAAGAGCTAATGCAATGCTTTCCTAGGACCATCAAGTAGTCCATGACAGATCAGTCCTGTGTCCTGCTGTTATCAGGCTGTATCCTCTCCCATTAATCGCCAAGGAGTGGAGAGTTCCAGGTTTTAAAATCACATTTCTATACAAGATACTTAACATTTATGCCTTGAAACTAATGTTCATGTCATGCCCCTGAGGATTTGTGGGATGCTCCTTTTGATGCAGGCAGTTGGGGGTCCTGAGACCCACCTTCCTGGGAGTGACAGACATCACTGTTAAGCTTGCTGCAGATCACACCTAGTGCAGAAATGCCAACACAATGTTGGCACTGCACTACTCACTCTTGAGACCCTGCTCATGGGTAGGGCAGATGTGCCAGTGTCCCTGCTGGAGCAGGAAGTCAGGGCCCTCTCTGTGTCTGCTTCCTCTGTAAACCTCTGTTAATCTTTCCAGCTGGAATTCACCTCCTCTATGGATTACCCTAGCCAGATTTTTTGAGACAATAGTGAACAAACCCAAGGTCTTGTGCATGCTATGCGAGCATTCTACTGCTGAGCCACACCCCAAGACTTTTTAAATTTTTATTTAGGAGAGAGGGTGTCACACGGTTGCTCAGGCTGGCCTTGAATTTGAGATCTTTCTTCCCCAACTCCTTCAGTAGCTTGGAATACTGGTGTGTCCCCTACTCTAGCCAGTTTTGATGATCTTTCAGAGAAATTGAAACTTTCTACCCGGTATTATGGATTTTATGTTACTGTTACAGCTCTGGGAAGATAGGAACTCAGGACAGATGATAGATGAATGATAGACATATGGTCCATGCCATAGAAGGAGTGTGGCAGAGGACCTGTACCTACACACAGCTGGGGGCAGCATTGCTGGGCCCAAGGACTCAGTCTTTCAGGGTTATCAGATGCACTAGCAAACTAGACATTAAAAAGAGAGTCTTCTAGGATATAGAGTAAGATAACACACAAGTAGATGGTTGGTTGGGAAGTTATCTCAGTTTTCAAAACTGTGTGAACAGTAGAGACACCAGGATGCCCAATCTTTAAAGCTGGGCTATGATTCATCCTTCTCCAGAACCTAGTGAGGAATCATCCCTGATGGCAGGGGGCAGATTGCAGATGGCAAGGGACACACCTACATGCATGATAGCCACTAAATATATTCACCTCCTCTTTGAGTGAAATGACACAACCTGTGGTGAGACTTCAGGTGGTGAACCATGTGTCACAAGGGAAGACCCACGAAGAGTGCAGTGTGACCTAAAACAAGCTACATGTGTAGGAGCAGCAGGAGGCTGGCCCCTGCCTGCCATATGGATGTTCCTGTTTGTGCTACCCTGGGCTCTGTCTCCTGTTGCTGCCTTCCTTATGCTCTAGCATAAACATGCAGAGTCTTGTTCTTGACATGATTGTGATTTTTCTCTGATTCTGCTCTTTGAGAGCAAAACAGCCCCCAGGGTCCATTACCAAGCCATACAGCAAAGTCCGGGACAAAGATTAACTGGCACACCCAGGCGAGACAAATACCAGACACTCTCCTGCAGAAAGAAAAATGTCCATTCTCCAAAGAATTATGACAACCCAGAGTCCACACATCATGCCAAACACAGCATTCAGGACAGAATGCAGACTTTCCTAACATACAGAGATGCAGTGATATGAAAATAGTTTTAAAGGAAGGGTCAGAGGCCAACCAGACTCCAGTTGTCAGATGCTCACTCTAAAGCCCTGTTTAACAGCACTCCACATGAGAAAGGAAAACACTCCTGAGATTAATGGAAAGATGGAGAAACCCCCCAAAGTCTGTTCTGTGAGAGGACCCTTAAGGTATGTAAAAACAAAGATATTCTGAGGAGAAAGAGAGGTGAGAGAGATTCCAGGAGATCTGCCTTGAGGGTATGATCAGGGTACTCTTCAGGCAGAAGCAGGGGACCAGAAGGAAAGGTAGCCCCAGGAGTGTTCATGACATAAGACGGAGAGAGCCCACCTCCTCTAAGTCCTCCAATTCATTTACCATTGTTTTGCATACAGGACACCTATGAAAAGTATGAAAAGTGAGCAACATATGCATCATTGATGGTCAATTGAAATAAATGCTGTATTCTTAGAGTTCTCTTCTATTGATAAAAGTAATAGGAGAATGGTGGCAGCATTTGAATATATATATATATATATATATATATATATATATATATATATATATATATATATATATTCTTTTTCCATGTATTTGGAAAATACATATAAAAGGTATATATCACTAGCATGTGATAGTAATGCACCTGTGTTCATTTCATTGAAATATTCACAAGACTGAAAATCTAGGGGACTTAATGGATTAAAATGTGTATGGAAAGCAAAATTTATAAATTATTGAGTGAGGCTTCCTCTGGTTTTCTTTCTTCTTGGCTCCCTCACCTTCTGCAGCCACATGAGGCCCCTGTGACACATTGTCCATTTATCTCATGTAACTTCATGTCATGTTCATTTTTTCAGTTCTGGCAATTGAATCTAAAGGAGCTTGAGTTATACCAAGCCCCTCTTTTTATCATTTTTTATTTGTTCTTCTTAGTTATACATTAGAGTAGAATGTATTTTGAAATATATATATATATATATATATATATATATATATATATATATATATATATATTTAAAAGAACTTCTCATTCTTCTGGTTGTATATGATGTATGATTACATTGGTTATATAATCATGTATGCAAATAGGACACCCCTTCTGTATAAATTTTGAGACAGTCTCACTATATTGCTGAGGCTGCATTGAGCTTGCAATCCTCATGCCTAAGCCACCTGAATGCTGGGTTTACAAGTAAGACCACCATGCTTCAGCTTGGGGATCTTCATTTAATGAGAGACTCTATTGGCTTCAAATTTCAAAACTAATTTTCTTTTGGCATGAAAAGAGTTCCATTCTACAGCCTCCTGTCCCCAGTTGATTCTGATGGGCAATCAACATTATTTTTGTTCTTAATTCTTTCTCCTTCTGAATTACTTTAACTTCTTTATAAAAAATAACCTTTGAAGGGCTGCTGTTGTGGATAAGTGGTCAAATGCTCACCTAGCATGGGTGAAGGATTGGATTCGATCCCCACCACTACATAAAAATAAGTAAATAAAAGTAATGTTAATGTGTCCACCTACAACTAAAAACAATATTAAAAAGTAAACTGTGAAAAACACAAAATAAGGTTGACTATCGTAATCACTCACAGATGTTGATGTGTGCCTGGGACATAAGGAATGCAGAGGCCTAGGGAGGCCACTGAAGCCTGGGAACAGAAGTGGAGCTTCCAACCATCAAGGGCTCATGTTGACAGAAGACAGCACTGGCCTGCACGCCTGCCTGTCTTCTTACACACTGGTGGCTACTTCTCTATGTGACCTGAGAACTGAGGAGTTTCCACTAGGCAGATATTCTGTGGGTAGGCCTGAGAGGCCCTGGCCCTCTAGAAACAGCTGCACCTTGGTATGTTTCTGAGATCTCAGGTGCATCAAGACCCTTGAGGCCTCCAAAAGCTGAGAGATGCTATTGTGAATATTGACTTTCTTTCACACAAACAAAATCCTATTAAAAATCCTAACATAAAGGATGAAAAAAGAGACCTGGAAATCAGAATCTTATGTTTCAGTTCCCCAAACCCATATTGAAACAAAATTCTTGTGAAGCAGAATAAATTATGTAGGGGAAGGAACAAGGTTCCCAGAGGGTGCTGCCCAGGAGAAGGACTGGATAATGAGCAACCTGACAGAGTCTTGTGTATTTGTTCTTCTTTACCACTTGAGTTTAAAAAACAGTGATCCACACCTTTTCTAAATTAAATACAGTTCCCAAATGGGAAACTTTGCTTTAGATTTTTACATTTTATGGAGAGGTATTTATCCCTCTGAATGCCTCTTCATAGACTGTAACTCATGATAGAAAACAGATCTGTGGCTTGGTTCAGACATCTTCTAGTGTACTGAATTCTAGCCTGTGAGCAGGATCCTGTGAACACTTAAAGGTGGCAGTGCTTGCTGGATGCTCTCTGACACCATATCAGGTTGCTTTCAACCTCTCAATATTTGCCTTCCAATGTGTCTCCTCCATGTGGTCTAACAGAGCAACCAAGTAGTGTGAGTGGCTAGGGGAAACCTGCTATGGTGCAGGAAAGAGTGATCCACAGTGAGCAATCTTGCAGTGTGAGGGTTGTGTGAACACCCTTCTGGAGTGCAATGATGACAGTGTGAGGGGTGTTTCTAAACCTGCTGGGGTGCAGAGAAGGATGATGCACAGTGAGCAAGAAGACAGTGTGTCTAGACCTACTGGGTCTAGACACATCCCACACACTGCCTGCTTGTGAGAAAGCAGTCAGTGTGAGGGGTGTGTCTAGACCTGTTTGGGTACAGGAAAGACAGCCACAGTCAGCAATCAGATAGTGGGAGAGTTGTGTCTAAACCTGCTGAGGTGCAGGGAAGACTGACACTCAGTAGCAAGAAGGCAGTTTGAAGGTTGTGTGGACACCCTTCTGGGGTGCAAGGGTGTCAGGAAGTGTGGGGGGTGTGTCTAGAACTGCTGGGGTGCAGGGAAGGCTGATGCACAGTGAGCAATCAGGCAGTGTGAAGGTGTGTCTAGACCTGCTGGGGTGCAGGGAAGACAGCCACAGTGAGCAAGTAGGCAGTGTGAGGGGTGTGTCTAGTCCTGCTGGGGTGCAGGGAACATTGAGCCACAGTGAGCAAGCAGGCAATATGAGGGGGGTGTCCAGACCTGATGGGGTGCAGGGAAGACAGCCACAGTGAGCAAGCAGGGTGTGTGGGATGTGTCTAGACCTGCTGGGGTACAGGGAACACTGAGCCACAGTTAGCAAGCAGGCAATTTGAGGGATGTGTCTAGATCTGCTGGGGTTCTGGGAAGAGAGCCACATTTACCAAACAGGCAGTATGAGGGGTGTCTACTCCTGGTGAGGTGCAGGGAATACTGAGCCACAGTGAGCAAGCAGGCAATGTGAGGGGGGTTTCTAGACCTGCTAGGATACAGGGAAGACAAGCACAGTGTGCAAGCAGACAGTGTAAGGGGTGTGTCTAGACCTGCTGGGGTACAGGGAACACTGAGCCACAGTGAGCAAGCAGGCAATTTTAGGGATGTGTCTAGATGTGCTGGGGTTCAGGGAAGACAGCCACATTTACCAAGCAGGCAGTGTGAGGGGTGTCTACTCCTGGTGGGGTGCAGGGAATACTGAGCCTCTGTGTGCAAGCAGGCAGTGTGACGGGTGTTTCTAGACCTGCTGGAGTACAGGGAAGACAAGCACAGTGTGCAGGCAGACAATGTGAGCGGTGTGTCTAGACCTGCTGGGGTACTGGGAAGACAGCCACAGTGAGCAAGCGGGCAGTATGAGGGGTGTGTCTAGACCTGATAGGTGCAGGGAAGAAAGCCACAGTGAGCAACCAGGCGTGTCTAGACCTGATGAGGTGCAGGAAGACTGACACTTAGTGAGCAAACTGGCAGTGTGAGGGGTTTCTAAACCTGTTGGGGTGCAGAGAAGACAGCCACAGTGAGCAAGCAGGCAGTGTGAGCGGTGTGTCTAGACATTCTGAGGTGCAGGAAAGACAGCCACAGTGCACAAGCAGACAGTGTGGAGGTGTGTCTAGACCTTTTGGGGTGCAGGGAAGACAGCCACAGTGACAAAGCAGGAAATGTGTGGGATATGTCTAGACCCGCTGGGGTGCAGGGAACACTGAGCCACAGTGAGAAAGCAGGCAATGTGAGGGGTGTGTCTAAACCTGCTGAGGTGCAGGGAGGACTGAGCCACAGTGACCAAGAAGGCAGTGTGAGGGATGTGTCTAAACATACTGTGGTGATGGGAAGACAGCTACAGTGAGCAAGCAGGCAGTGTGAGGGTTGTGTCTAAACCTGCTGAGATGCAGGGAAGACTGACCCACAGTGACCAAGCAGGCAGTGTGTGGGATGTGTCTAGACCTGCTGTGGTGCAGGGAAAACAGCCACAGTGAGCAAACAGGCAGTATGAGGGGTGTGTCTAGACCTGCTGGGGTGCTGCAAGGAAGACTGACCCTTAGTGAGCAAACAGGCAATGTTAGTTATGTGTCTAGACCTACTGGGGTTCAGGGAAGACAGTGACAGTGAGCAAGTATGCAGTGTGTAGGGTGTGTCTAGATCTGCTGGGGTGCATGGGACACTGAGCCACAGTGAGAAAGCAGGCAGTGTGAGGGGTGTGTCTAGGCCTGCTTGGTTGCAGGGAAGACAGACACAGTGAGCAAGCAGGCAGTTTAATGGGTGTGTCTAAATCTGCTGTGGTGCTGGGAACACTGAGCCACCATGATCAAGCAGGCAGTGTGACTGGGGTGTCGAGACCTGTTGGGGTACATGGAAGGCAGCCACATTGAACAAGCAGGCAGTGTGGGGTGTGTCTAAACCTGCTGAGGTGCACAGAAGACTGATCCTCATTGACCAAGTAGGCAGTGTGAGGGTTGTGTTTAAACCTGCTGGGGTTCAGGGAAGACAGCCACAGTGATGAAGCAGGCAGTGTGAGGGGTCTTTATAGACCTGCTGGGGTGCAGAGAAGACTGTTAGTGAGCAAGCAGGCAGTGTGAGGGGTGGGTCTAGAACTCATGGGGTGCAGAGAAGACAAACACAGTGACCAAGCAGTCATTGTGAGGTTTGTGTCTAGACTTGCTGGAGTGCAGGGAACACTGGGCCACAGCTACCAAGCAAGCAGTGTGAAGGGGGTGTCTAAACCTGCTGGGATTCAGGGAAGACAGCCACAGTGAGCAATCTGGCAGTGTGAGTGGTGTGTCTAGACCTGCTGGTTTGCAGGGAATACAGCCACAGTGAGCAAGTAGGCAGTATGAGATGAATGTGGATATCCTTTGGGGGTTCAGTGAAGACTGACCCTCTGTCAGCAAACAGGCAGTGTGAGGGGCATAGAGACACCTGCTGGGATGCAGAGTAGGCTGACCCAGCTTAACAAAGGTTCATGGGATGGGGAGGCAAACACTGGCTGAGTGTCCAGCTAGTGGATGCACTGGAGTGCAATTCAGGAGAAACATCCCACATGTTTTGAATCATGGGTTTGCAGTTGTATCCTAGGTTGAGAGAAAGTCACAGATGAGCAATACATGTCCCAGGTAGACTTCAGAGCTGCCAGGCCTCAGCCAGCTTCCTCCAGTCCAACCGGGTGAATGGGGCTTTGACAACCCCTGATTCCTTTTTGGAGTCAGTTCTGACCTTCCTTTCTTCCTCTTTCAGGAGTGACAGCTTCTCTCAAAACTCAAGGACTTCATTCCAAATGAGGAGTGACATGGCCAGCCAGAAGCTTTCCCAGGGCAGTGGGCACTGTGTTAGCTGGATCTGTGGTTATGTCCTAGACCTCTGTATCCAGTCCAAGCCTCAGAGGCATAGCCTGGACTTCAGATGTCTCAGTGGCAGTTTCTCCCAGTACCTGACCTCCAACAGCCAGACCACAGGCATTCTCACATGTCCTGAGAGACATAGGGAGGATTCATCCTGCTGCACAG
This sequence comes from Callospermophilus lateralis, assembly GCF_048772815.1. Lineage (NCBI taxonomy): Eukaryota > Metazoa > Chordata > Mammalia > Rodentia > Sciuridae > Callospermophilus > Callospermophilus lateralis. Next base: position 4,854,077 of record NW_027517238.1, read on the forward strand.
CACTCAGAATCACACCACTCTCAGCCTTCCAGATCCTTAAGAAATTCATGATGGATAGATGCCACAGCACCATGGCAGCAGCTGCTTCAGGCAATAATGTCATGGCTACCCCATGCCAATCCCACAACACAAGCCAGGTAGAAACACCGCAGCAGAGCTGTCCTTCGCAGGACCCTGTGGTCAGGAAGAAGGATAGATCATTGTCTTTTGCTGCCACCATACCCAGACACAGAGACTTCCCTGCAGTGGACAGCAGCTTCCTTCCACAAGGTCAGTGTCAACCCCAGCTAGGTCAGGGGAGTGGGAGGAAGGACAGGGTACTCACAGTTTGCTGGCCTTCAGCACCCAGGCCCCAGGCAGACTTTAATCCACCTGTGGTCACTGACATTTGGAATGCAGGCCTTCCATGCCACCCCAGCTGTTTCTAGGAGAAGTTCCTGCTCACTGAAGGAAACAGGCCCTCCTGGTTAACCACAGAGCAGTGTGTCACAGGCTTCATTGTGGCTCAAATCATAGCATTTCATTCACTTATAAATCAAACCAAAGACTCAAAAGAAAATCTACCTCAGCCCAGATTGCAGCCAAACCTTGAAGTACTCATACAACAACATGAGAAATTAAGGGTAATTTCTGAGACACTTACCTCTCTATGGTTAAGTCTGAATTTCTCTTTGAGGTCCTTCTTTCCACTGCCACTGGTTTTCCCTGTGTGCATTCCAGGTCTGTGCGCTCCTCATCTTCTTGATGCAGGAACAGTATCGGGTCCTCCCATTGGAACTCCACCTGAGAACCTGCGAACCTGCACAGCCTTCTTTCTTCAAACCTGCTGCTTAGGAGAGTTGGGCAGGACAGAGCTTCATCTCCCCTTCATATGAGGCCTGAGATTAGGACACATATTCAGCATCCTCAGAGGCAGAGATGACTCATCTGGTTTGGAGCTCTGTGCTCATGCCCCTGGCCTGGAACGAAGGCAGAGGTTTTTGAAAACAAGCTCCTGCCCCACCCCCCCACCCCCGCCCCAGAATTCACCTCCAGCAGGGAAGATAAAACACACATATATAAACCTGTGCCCATGTTTTTAGTATGGCTTGTGGGGGCTGCACAGGCCTCAGACTGATGTTGCCCACTGTGCTGGTCAAGTCAAGCTGGTAAAGCAGGATTGTAGAGTAAAAGGGGGAAGTGAATGAGAGAAGGCAGAAATCAAGAGGTCTCTGTAGATTTCAACTGGGGCAATCCCTGTATTTAGGAGGGACTTCCAAACTCTCAGTGCTGCGGCAGGATGTGTCAGAGGTGAATCATGTGCTAGAGGATCAGAGCCTGTGTCCTCTGGAGGACTAATAAGACCAGAGTGACTGAAGGGCATGGAGATGGTCCATGCAGAACCAGCTGGGGCCACGTTGGTCTGATTTCCTTTGTCACAGATACCTTCCCTGAGGCCTGCAAGCACTTTCTACGGGGCATGGAGAGAGCAAGACCCTCTGCTGAGTCCAGGAGCCTTGGAGCTAGCATTCATCAGGTGAGTGGGTTTTGAATGTCTCTGCAGACTGTTTGGACAGGTGTAAGTCCACACCCCAAGAGCTGTCAGTACATCCCCACTGCTGGGAGCTTCCTCAAAGGATCCTGTCTGGGCTCATACCTCAAGTCAGGGCCCTGGTCAGTGCACAGTCCCTAGTCTGGAAGGACTGAGGCACTGGCACCTTGACTCATCTGATGGTCAGAGCAGGAAAGCCTGGGTGGTGCTACTCCCTGCAACAGCCTCATTCACAGAGTCTCAACTAGAATAGGAATGGTGCAGCAGAGGATGAGTCAGGTGGAAGGCTCAGATGTGTACCAAGGTGACAACAAGCCAATTGGTGGACTCAGTACTGTGAAATGCCTGCTTGTATGGCCAGGGCTGAGAAGGCAGCTGAGCTGTTCACCTCCACTGCAGCTTGTGACCTGTGCTGAAAGCTTCTGGGCATGCACCATGGCCCCGAGCCCACCTTTCAGGGACAGGACTGCCCACATGATAATTCCCCTGATCAGCTCTTGGAGGCTGGCAGGGCATGGTGAGGCTGGAGGCACATATAGCCCATGCAGTCTGCAGCCAGGGCTGTCCATGCCCAATGGACCTCAGGGCTGGGTGGACCCAGCCACTAGGAGCATTTTACAGGAGACTTACCCCAGATACTGGATCCAGGAAAGCTGAAAGAGACTTAGACAATTCCCCTATTCCCATTCCCACTTGTCTTCCTGCCTGGTCTCCACATGCTCCACAACACAGTGGTGGCTATATTGACTTGAATACAGATTTTAACCTCCTCCTTGTTTCTTCTGGTCAGTAAAGGCTGTTCCTTCACTGTCTTCTCTTCAGCCAGCAGGAGTGGATATGGGCCATCTGAATCATGCTGCATCTGAAGATGACTACCTGCCCAGGAGCACAGAACCCTTCACACTGCAGGCCATGCAGAGAACAGGTGGGAATTCCCATAATGTCCGTAATCCCAGGAACCCAGAGAGCCCTCATTTTGGCTCTTATAGCTGCTCATATGAAGCGCTTCCATCACACAAAGGTCTTGTAAGCTATAGTGAGATCCCACCACCCTATGTTGAGTATAGCCTCAAGCTAGGCTGGCAAGGTAAGTCCAGTCTTTCCCTGTCCCATATCTGGAAAATACGCAGGCTCTGTTGCTTTATTAGGTACCATATGGATCCTGGACTTGGGGTTTAGACATTGGGTAAATCACTGAACCTCAGTTGTGTTTCTTATCTGTGAAATAGGGAACATGCCTGCCCCTAGATTTGTGGAAGGAGAACCCCAGTACAGGAACTGGGGCACTGCAGTCAGATATGGCCACTGCATGAGCCAGGAGGAAGGGATCCAAGCCCCAGGTCTGCAGTTCCTGGTTACGTAGGCCAAGGACTACTAACATGGGTCCAGGGGAGGAACAGGAGCAAGAGCACCAGAAGAAAGAGCCATGAGTCTGGCCAGCAGCCACTTAGTCCCACTGTGTGGAGCTCAAGCTGCAGGGCTTGTGGAGCCACCTTCCTCCAGAGTTGGTTAGCCAGCCTGCCCAGGAGGGTGGGGAGTTGTATCAATGACCAGTCCACTTCAGATGCAGCCTCTTGGTTAGTTTCATAAAATTATAAGCCTGGGAAGAAAAAAAACCTGTGGCTAAACCATGTGTCTCATTTTGGATCTGGACATGTGGGTACCATTGAAAGTAAGAAAAACATATTTGGTGAGAGACAGTGAAGTGGTTTGGACCAAAAAAGATGGCAGTGGTCCTTGCAGAAGGAGTTATCTGGGCAACATCTCTGGCCATAGCTGTTGTCTGGCTGGCAGGGGTTTGTGTGAAGTAAGGTGGGGGTGAACCTGAGCTAGAGCCTGGCCCTGTTTGGCCTTCACACCACCTCATGGTGGGACAGGTCCAGCCTGTGGTTTCCCCAATGCCCCTGGATTCTCAGCACTGCATGAGCAGGACCTTAAAACCCCTGTCAATGTCCAATCCCACGTGAGATCTAAGCTACAATTTGTACCGTGGGCCTGCAGCAAGGAGCACGGGAACTCAGCCCCTGGGCCAAACTCCATGTCAATTTCCTCCCCTGCCAGGTCCCACTGATGAATGGCTCAAGCAACTGGAACTTGGATCAGGACAGACCTTGGGGCCTCATCCCCTTCAGGCAGATCATAGGGTTCCCCTGCCTGGCTCACCACCCCCAACTGTGTTTCTGCCCATCCCATTCTGGACCAACTTAGCCCATTCCACATCTGCTCATCATACACTACTTCTGGGCTCTGGTCATGTTGGCCTCCAAAATCTAGGAAATACATGCTTCTTGAATGCTATGCTACAGTGCTTGAGCAGCACTCAGCCTCTTAGAGACTTCTGTCTACAAAGAGACTTCCGTCAAGAGGTGCCTGAAATGGGCCAGGACCAAGAACTTACTGAAGCCTTTGCAGATGTGATTGGTGCCCTCTGGCACCCTAACTCCTGTGAAGCTGTGGATCCTACTGAATTCCAAGCTGTCTTCCAGAAAAACATTCCCTTCTTCTCTGGAAACAACCAGCAGGATGCCCAAGAGTTCCTGAGACTCCTCATGGAAAGACTACACCTTGAACTCAACAGACAAGGTTGCCGGGCTCCACCAATCTTGGCCAATGATCCAGCTCCTTCTCCACCTCTCAGAGGAGAGACTCTGCTCAAAGAACCTGAGTTAAGTGATGATGATTGAGCCAACCTAATGTGGAAGCATTACCTGGAATGAGAGGATAGCAAGATTGTGGACCTCTTTGTGGGCCAGTTGAAAAGTTGTTGCATGTGCCAGGCCTGTGGGTATCGCTCCATGACCTTTGAGGGTTTTTTTGATCTGTCCCTGCCCATCCCCAAGTAAGAGTTTTCTGGGGAGAAGGTCTCTCTGTGGAATTGTTTCAACCTTTTCACCAAGGAAGAAGAGATAGAGTTGGAGAATGCCCCATTGTGTGACCGATGTTGCCAGAAAACACAAAGTACCAAAAAGTTGACAATACAAAGATTCCCCTCAATCCTCATTCTCCATCTAAACTGATTCTCCACCTCCCAAGGCACCATCACAAAAATTTCAGTAGATGTAGACTTCCCACTGCAGCAAATGAGCCTAGGGGACTTTACCAGTGACAAAACTGTGAGCCCTGTTTATGAGCTTTATGCCCTTTGCAACCACTCAGGCAGTGTCCACTCTGGCCACTACACAGCCCTGTGCCAAAGCCAGACTGGTTGGCATGTCTATGATGACTCTTGTGTCTCCCCTATAAGTGAAAATCAAGTGGCATCCAGTGAAGGCTATGTGCTGTTCTACCAACTAATGTAGGGGCCTTCCCAGTGCTTAGGACAGCCCCTGTAAGCCCTGCCATCTGTGAAACCCTTAAAACACCCTTAAGTTCAAGGGTCCCCATTGACCTGAGCTATCTCTTTTTCTGTATTTTCATTTGGGGAGCAAGGTGGAGTGGATGTAGTTCCCATTTTTAATTTTCTTTTTACTAAAAGTACCTTTCCATCTGGAGGCTCCCTTTTCACTCAGCCCTGTGTACAGAGCTTTCCAGACTTCTGCCCATGTACAGCCCCTATAAACTCTGTAACTTAACTTTTTGGGAATAAATTAAGAAAAAAAAACATATTTGGGAACCCAAAGAACAATGTGAGGCCGTGCCTCCGTTTCCCCATGTGAGGCTGGAGTGGCCATGAAGACCTCCATGAACATATTGTGTGTCTGCCTTTGTGTGCTGTTGCTATTACTGGTCACTGATTTCCTGCTCATGTTCTAGCAAATCCAGCTGACCTGGATTTGTGTGACAGCATCCCCAGCCAGTCATTCTCCCAGTCACCCAGGGCCATGAGAGCATCCATGTTTGGAGGGTTGGTGGGGAGTGACATGGTGGGGCTGTGGCTTACCTGAAGGTCAGGAAGGCTGGACATGAACCACAGCTGCCGTTGGCTGAAACACCTCCTGAGGCTGGGTAACCTGGTCTGTGAAAGGGACAGTTATGTCCCAGATCAGATCTTGATCTGGGATGGATGCTGTCCTTTCACAACAGCTACACTAAGATCTTCATTTCTTCTCAGGACCTGTGCCCCCCCCCCCCATACACACAGAGGATCACCAGTCTGCACCCAAGAGACAGCAAGGGAATGCTCATCCTTGCTGTGAGCCCTGTAGGGCCCAGTCCCAGTGGTTCTGCTCACTGGCCTTAGCCCAGGCTCCCCATCCACTTTGGGGTAGAGTCTGGCTGCAAGTCCTTCCTGAGCACAGAGCACCATCATAAGCTGTGGAGATCTTTATTCTAGGATGCAAATGATTACTCAGAAAGGTATTTATCCTTTTCAGTGTTCTTAGAGAAAGGCTGGCTGGGGATTCTGTCACACAATTCCAGGTCAAAGAGAATGGGGTAATGCTAACATTAATGAGATTTATTTCTTACCCTGAGTGGAAGAACTTTGTGCACTCTATTTAAGGTACAATAAATCATAACTTTTTCCTCCATAATAGGTGAATCAGGGTACAATTGCTAAACCTGTGTGAGTGCTGGACACTTTGATCTCTCATCATTCTGATTTTTTTCCCCAAATTATTTATATATATCTACTGATAAAATTCAAAATTGAGGGAGACCCCCAACATGGTTTCAGTATGTCTCTATGCATAAGTTCCCACACTTCTTAACTTGTGTGCTGCAAATTCTAGTCATTTTCTTCCTCTGCAATCTAAGCCCCAGATCCTCAATCCAAGAGTCAGCCTGGTCCCTCAATGTTCATTGTACAAATTGATGGCCTGGGAACTTTGAATGAACTCAGTAGATCATAAGGCTTTCTTCTTTTCTGTACCATGTCTTAGGAATTAATTTTTTGTTTCCTGCTACCCATTGACTTGAAAATTATTGTTTCCTCTATCTCTCCATACTCCCATTTTAAGTGACAAGATAAATCTAGTTTGTACCCTATATTGGACATAATTTGAAGATAGGGTTAGTTTTTCACTGTCTGCATTGAAGATGGATTCAAGATTGTCAATTTTATAGACATCTTTTATAAGGGAACAATATAAAAGATTATCATATTTAACACATATGACTGATGACTGAGATTATGTACAAATTATTTGACATAGACATGCTTCCATCTCTCTTGGGTAAAACTTCATGTGTGATACAAGAACGTAAATACTTCAGAGTAACATAAACTATGTATTTTTCATTTTTGCATCCCACACATGATTTTCCAAAGCACATTGATCATATTCGGTGCCAAAGTCTGTGTCAATTCCTCAAGTTTCTTTTCATACATGTCATGCATTATAAAATTCTTCCAAACACTTTGATTTAAAACATCAATAACAATATATTCAAACATTTAAAATTAGCTGTCTTTTTTCATAGGTATTTTAAAATTAACAATTTGAAATTTTAGCAAAAGTGAGGTGCTATGTAACTCAGTGAGATGCTGTCTGAAAAGAAAATAAAAAATAGGACTGGGGATGTGGCTCAGTGATTGAGTGCCCTTGAGTTCAAACCCTTTGTATCCCCCCAAAATGTAAAATGCTGTTTTCATATAAGTGGACTCTCCTAGGTCCAAAGCTTCTAAAATATTCAGGAGAGAATTTGTTATCTAAATACTAAGTGATTTTCTATAATAAACCTTATTTACTTTTAAAATATTTATTGAATTTCCTAAATAAATATTGCTCAAAATTAATATAAAGTTAAAAATGTACAATCAAACAAATGTTGATGATTTTAGTATTATATTTTCCTTGGATCAATATTTTAAACACACAGTCCTTTCAACATTGTGTTAATGTATTTTCTCTCAATATTTTTATGTATATTATGGATGTATGATTTTTTTTTCTTTCAAAATTAGCCAGTTGTACAGTGGGATGATAGTATCAACTTCCTCATCATATGATTAGGAGTAAAAATTGAGAGAATTCCTGCCAGGCTACCAAAAAATGATAGTGATGGTGATGATGTTATCATTGTGGTTATTTTGATAACAATTGTGTATTATATTTGTGTGTGTGTGTGTGTGTGTGTGTGTGTGTGTGTGTGTGTGTTACTAGGGCCATGAATATGCTAGGTGAGTACTATATTACTGGGCTAAGTCCCCAGTCTTTTTTTTTTTTTTACGTATTTTGAGATGGCCTTGCTAAGTTGCCTAGACTGCCCTCAAACTTGTTATCTTCTTGCCTCAACCTCCTTCAGAGGTGGCATTATAGACATGCACCATCATGCCTGTTTGGTATTACAGCTTTTAAAAGTTTTCATTTACTATCATGAACACTAAGTCAGAGATCTATATGACCTTGAAAATATGATTTTGGGTTATTATGTCATATCCCATATTATATACTATAATTGAATCTTTTATTTTTTTCAAGTTAAAAGCGAAAAAGGAATGTTGGGTTTTTTCATCCTCAGATGATTTGTAAATCAGAATAAAACATTGACATTTTTAAGGAACACAATGATCCTTTACTGAACTACCTGCTCTTGTCTCCACACTGTCCTCCAGTTATAGAATACATGATTTCTATAATTTATTCTGAACTTTATTTGAAACTGCTAAGAACTATAAGTGCTTTAAGTGATTAGCCAGAAGCTGTGAAATGTTTTTAATTTTAAAAGAGCAAGGATCATCCCTTAATAGAAGTTATAATGAATAATGATTTAAACTATAAGGAAAATTTGCTTGTTGTCAGCCATCCTAGAATTCCCCTCCTCTCCCTAACTTTTTTAACTCTGAAAAAGTTATGTTAAAGAGAACTTTTAGTTTTTTAAATTGTTAGGATTTTATGTAAATATCAATAACTATTGTAAGCCTGAAAATTTTCATGACCAAACAAGAAATACATTAAAAGTAGAAAAGTCTGATTAAGGTTCACTACTGCATTAATTTAGAAAGTATGTGGAATTCAGGGAAAATGTTGGTATTAAATAATTAAAACTGAATATTGCTTTTCTTTCCTACAGAGGGACACAGTCTTGTGCCACCCTCTTCTCACAGCTGATTCCTTTTTTGGGTTTTCGAAGGGCCTGTGCATCTTTCCAGCTGGCAGGATTCTGCGAAGGGACGTCTCCATTGCAGGACTCAGGTCCTGCGGTACTCAGGTCCTCTAGTGCCCCTAGCCAGGTGAGTCTTTCAGGACACTGCCACTGCTGGTATCCAGGTGGGAAACGAACGGGGTCAGGGGAGGCCACTCTCCAAATCCTCTACACTCCCCATGTGCTGCCACTCCTGGTCTAGCATGCCTGTCTGGAGCTGGAATGGAGGCCCAAGTGAGGGGATGGGGCCTCCTTCAGAGGGGGCAGGGGGCGGAAGGGGCGAGGTGAGCAGGAGTTGAAGGGCGGGGGCCGTGGAGGGGGCGGTGTCCCTGGACGGGGCAGAAGCTTGTCTGTAGGAAGCAGTGCTTGCATTGAGGCCTGTGCTGACGGACCCACCCACCAACAGACACGTGGAGAGAGACCTTAGGACCTGCTCAGGCTCTGGCTGAGTGGCAGGAGTCCCTGTGGAAGGGACAGCAAGGAGGTTTCTGGAGCCAGACCCAGGGAGGTGGGGAGGCTAACAGCGGGCTGGAGGTGGACCCAGGCTTAGCCACTTCTCCTGGTTGGAGAGCTGCGCTTTCCATGGAGTACCTGGTAGAACATAAAAACTGTGTAACTGTAGGTTTGGCTACAGCTGAGGCTTGATGAAGTCTGTTGCATCTTTTCCTAGAGGCTGGTCTTCTGCATACCCATGGACATTTAAATTTCTTTTTGTTTTAATTAGCTATACATGACAATAGAATGCATTTATGCACTTTGATATATCCCATGGATATTTTTGCAACAAGACTGGCATTTAATTGGGCGTAGATCACATTCAGCCAAAAAAGGTCCTGGATTGCTGTTTATAATTTCATGTGGAAATAGTCTAGGAGGTTTAGTGTGGCTCCATGTCTTCCGTGTACACATTATTCTTCTGTGGCTCTTGTACACCAATGGTATTGTGAAATTAACCTCCATTTGCAATTTATTTATTATTTAGATACTGAAAGCCTTGCTAAGAGAATTATTTTGTAATTAACAGAGTCCCAACCAATCACAGCAGAGAGGTTTGTACTGACCAAATGAGGCAAACACCATTTGCAACCTGCAAAACTGACTTTGTAACAATTTGAGCTCTTCCTGCACTTTGCATCTCTTTTATGTCTGGAAGTGCTGACTGATTCTGTGCCCCCTTTGTACTCTTCTGCTCTTTTTTTTTTTAAAGACTGCTTGAATAAGCTTTTTTTTTATCTTGTGGAAGATTTACCATTTACCAGTGAAATTAGGATCTAATCTAGAAGTTTATTAATTTAAATATAATTGTATCTTTGATGTTTGAAATGAATTTGCATGCTTAAGAAGTCTATTAATATTTGAAATAAAGCAAGAAGGGAAAAGTAGATCTGAAATAGTTAAGCTACAGAAAATAATGTTGAAACTTAGTCTTTAGCTTTCAAGACCCTATTACTGACTTTGCCAAGTTTTATTCCTAATGTCATGCTGGTCGCATTCACATTGCATGATTTATCATTTTACATGTTTTTGTGCGTGGGATTGGACCCAGGGCTGTATGCATGCTAAGTAAAGTAACAATGAGCTATACTTCAGCTCCTAATATTAATTTTTAAAAGATTCTGTTCATTTCAGCTATTATTGTTTTATACATCAGTGGTAGTTTCCAGTATCTTATGTTGTCCACAGTGCTTAGCAAGATGATAATATCACTGGGCTCTGAGCCATTGTTGCTGTTGTAAACAAATTGAAAAACAAAAATGAGAATTCATTCTAATTCAAAGCCTACAGGGCTATGGGGTGGAGCCAAAGTCTTAATTAACAACCTTATGACTCCCTGTAGGGAGGGGGTCAATTCCTGGGACAGGAAAACCCTGGAGGCAGGGCATGTTCTTGGTAAGATAGAGGGCTCTCTGGAGGGCAGCAGAGCACCTCACACATGCCTTGGTCTACTGCCTGCGTTCAGTAGGGCCGTGGTACCTCATCTGCCCCCATTCCAGCTGCCTCCACCACTTCCCGTGGCCCTTGTCTATCCCCATGTGCTTTTGTTCTGCCTGGACACCAGACACTCCAGAGGCAGGTGCTCTCACTTCTTGGGGCTCACCAGGGCAGAAGGGGAACTGCCTCCCTGGGGCGAGAGAGCAGAAAACATTCTGGCATCTCTTCCAAGGGTTTTGTTTCTACATGGTTCCCTGTCTTCTACCAGAACCCAGTACCACATGGGCTCAGCCTCTTCCCCACAGACCAGTGGGCTCCATTCATGCCCTCTGGATGTGTGAGTATCTGGGCTCCACTTTGTGCTTTGAAAATTGACACTTTAGTCTTTTGAAGGCCTTCTAAAAGATCAGGGGTGGAAAAAATGCCTTGTGGCTAGTTCCAGGGAGGCTGGAAAAATGCTAGCTGGGAATATTTTGGCTCCAGCCTCACAAAGATGCCTCTTACTGACACATTGTATTAAAAGGGTTTGAAAGTAGAATTGCTTGCACTTCCCATCTCTAGAAGATTGGCAAGACCAAGCAGACATTTGTACTAGAGCAAAGAAGTCTTCTCTGAAACATCTATCTATGCAAGCTCTAAGGTCAAGGAGAAGATAGTTCAGGCCAATAAGAGGCCTTACAGTGTCAGGTGACACTTGTGGTTCTTTGTGTTTCTTCTTTGCAGAAACAAATCCTTCCTCAGCCTTTCACCCTTTTGGACATCAAGGAGCAATGGGAACAGTAAGTCTGGTTGGGCTAAAGGGTTTTAATAGGGATACCTCAGAGCAATCTTCATTGAATAAACTAGATTACTAGTCTGGTGTGAAACAGCTCCCTGGAGACTTTTGTTTCCTCCAGGAAGCCATGTCACATCACATGTGTGGATGACTGGTAGTGAGGGGGGACATTAAAGGCTTCAATCATTGAAGAACAAAAATGTCTCACAAGCTTGTTAAAGAACAACTGAGAACTGTAAAACACTTTTCAAAAGCAGTGAGAATACTTAATACAAAATTTCATCTACACTGTGTTCTCATCACTGATTTAACTCTCATCTTCTAGAAATGTCATGCCATCCAGTTGGTATAGGCATTTCTTCTTGTCCTACAGAACCACAGAGCTCAGCCAGAAGCTGAAGTCAGAGAAGGCTGCAGCCCTGCAAGCCGAGAAAATCTAAGGGTTTTACATCACCATTGGTTCAGAGAGCTTGGAGAGGAGGAGACGACTGTCAAAGCCAGTAAGAGCCCTGCTTGTGGGTTGTTGGTAGAGGACTTAGGCCAACCAGTTTGGTCCCCATCCTTGGTGCTAGTGGGGATCCAGCTGGTTCTAAAAAGTACCTGCATGAACCAGCACCTGTCAGAGACAGTTCACTGCTGCTGTTCCTTAATGGTACTGATCACTCATGGTTATGTTCAAGACCAAATGAGAACTTTAAAAGCACTTTAATAAAGGATTGAAAATGCAGAATAAAAAAATATATTCTGCACCATTGGGAAGGCCAGTGGGATAGTGGATTTTTTGGGTGGAAAACCCTCCTAGGTTCTCCAATAGTGGGAGTCCTGGAAAGACCAAACCTTTTAATGGGAGAGATTTAAAAGCCATAACAGATCTGATGAGCCTTTTAGCTGTGGCAAATAACAAGGGATGCAGGGGTAAACCCCCCAAACCAGGTGGGTCCATGTAGCATATTGTCTGCCCTTCAGAAGTACCCAGAAGCTGCATTTTTACAAATCTTGATTGGGTGGAAAGAAGACCACATTTTCAGAAGTGCTGTTGGAAACACTATAGAAGGCTTCTATCAGACCTGTTTTCTGTGTGGACCTGGGGGCTTTCTCAGGAGTACTGATCTCCACCCTCATTATGGAATGTGCACACTGGTTTTCCCTTCCCCTGTTTTCTCTTCTCCTGACTTAAAGTCTCCCTGAGCTTTCACAGCAGTAGCCATGACTCTCCAGAGCAATGGTTATGTCTCCTGGGCATGGTGTTACCATTTTGATTTGCTTACATAAAATACAGTTTCCTAATTTTTTCACCTTCTTGAATTCTTTAATACAATTTTTGATTTCAAGAGAAAGGCAGGATTCATTATAAAGTGTACATTATATGATTCAGAAGTATATGAGGCAGCAGGATGAAAAGTTCAAGGCTAGCTTTTTAACATAGTGGGACCAATTTTTCAAAATTTTAAAAAGGCTGTAGCTCAGTTTTAGAGCACTTGTGTGGCAACCTTCATAACAGGGGAGGAGGAGTTTAATTGAATTTAGAAAGTTGGGAAATTGCTTTGAAAAGAAAAAGAAAAAAATTCACCCATACTATTTCCATCTATAATTAAGTAAATTATTATTTTACTTATTTTTCTCAGACTGCTTTGAAATATGTTTGAGATCACACTGAAAAAAATATCTATGTGTGTGTGTGTGTGTGTGTGTGTGTGTATAATATATATATATATATATATATATATATATATATATATATATATATATATATATATCACTTTAACTTCTTAATTTATAAATGGTAAACAAGTACACTTTGAACTAGAAAAAGCATATACAAGGAACCTGGAAGATTTATTTTTCTCCTCTTCTGCTTCCTTTTGTTCATTGCATGTGTCTTTGGGTTTGTGCCCTGTAAAACTTCCTCTCTTCTGTATAGGCTCAAATGAGTGTTCACTATTGAAAGCATGAGTACAAACTTATGCATTAAAAAGAAATGGTCAAATTTCTTAATGACTGCCTAAGGAAATTTTTACTTTACTTTTTCATGCTGGGGATTGAACCCAGAGGTGCTGAGCCACTGAGTCTCATCCCCAGCCAATTTTTATATTTTCTTTTGAGAAAGGGTGTCACAAAGTTGCTGAGGCTGGTGATGAACTTGCAATCTTCTGCCTCAGCCACTCGACCTGCTGGGATTACAGGAATGTGCCAATGTGCTTGACTTGGCTATGCAATTTTTTAAAGTTCTGATAATGGAATTTTAAATATACTTTTTGAAAGAGGCCACATTGAGGAAAATATATTGAAGTATGTGTGGGCAACATGACAGGATTTCAGGGTTTTCTTCAAAACAATGCATAAAGGGGAAAACTAATTGAGACAGAGATGAAATAAAATTGGCTACAAGGTGATAATGGACTGAGCTGGGTGGTTCAGTATTCCTCCCCTCTACTTATGAGTTTCTTTAAAATATTCCATCAGTATGGAAAGAAATAGACATGGAGACATGTGCCAGGGGGAAAAGAAGATTATGTATTCCTCTCAGTAACATTCTTTTTAGCAAATTAGTAATCATTTTCTTTCTATCTGAGATGGAATCTATAAAATCAACAACTATTTTGTTGCATGTATCATGGTTCAGCAACTTCTCCATTGAAAGCCATTTGAATTCCAGGTATCTTTCCCTATAGACCCAGGGCTGACTGCCTGACTACCATGCCTTTTTATTTTCTTGTGTCTGCTATGGAGGGTGGGCAGTTGAGGGAAGCTCAGATGGAAGCCCCAGGCCTAGAGAATGCTATTCAAATGTCTCAAGACTGAACTTTGGCACAGTCTGGCTCGGCAAATAACCAGGTGGTGACAAGCAACTTATTTCAGGTAGTGGGAACCACTTTATTGCTGGGCAGCAGAGGTATATATACCCATCTGATTACACACAGCTTGTCTCAATTAGCATTATTTAGATACAGTAGTCAGCCAATAAGGAATCTCCACCATCTTACTGGCTCGGTGGTGTTGGCTCACAAATCACTCCTCCTGGCAAACTGCCAGGGGCCATCTTGACTTGTTTGTGGCCCTAAACAGAACTTTATACCCAGCATCCACTGCCCCTACTTGCAAGTGACTTTCAGGGCTATGGTATGGTGTCCTTTGTGAAGGGAGCCCACCAGTGTTGTGCAATGTTTGTGATAGTTGGTAGCAGGGAAGTGAGCCAGTTTTTTCTTTCTGGGGCCATGACGTTTCATGTCACAGGGGAGCAGAGACCCTCAGGATATGGACATAGAGCTTCCATATTCCTGACAGACATGGCTAATAGATTGCAGTTCTTTCCCATATTGGAAATCAGCCTCTTCTTCCAGCAGCCCCAGGCTGTCAGTAGCAAGAGTTGTTTGTTTTTTTCTTATTAAAATTTTATTTTTATTTTTATTTTTTTTTACATTTGAATCAGATGGGATATAATTTCTCATTTTTCTGAGTATACAGATTGCAGAATCACATTGGTCATGCAGTCATATATATACACTCAGCAATAACAATGTCTATTCTGTCCTTCCTTACCCCCTACCCCTCTCCTTCCCTCCCATCACTTCTCTCTACCCAATATAATGTGACACACTTCTTTTGTTTTTTCCTCACATCATCATACATGTGTTCTGTATAACGATGAGGGTCTCCTTCCATCTTCCATGCAATTCCCCTTCTGGCTCCCTTTCCCCTCCCACCTCTCTTTCCTATCTAGAGGTAATCTTCATCTCTTGTTTGTCCTCCCTACCCCACTTTGAGTCACCCCCCTTATATCAGAGAAGACATTTGGCATTTGTTTTTTAGGGATTGGCTAACTTCGCATAGCATCATCTGCTCTAATGCCATCCATTTCCCTGCAAATGCCATGATCTTGTTATTTTTTGGTGCTGAATAATATTCCATTGTGTATAAATGCCACATTTTTTATCCATTCATCCATTGAAAGGGCATCTAGGTTGGATCCACAGTCTAGCTATTGTGAATTGTGCTTCTAAAAACATTGATGTGGCTGTGTCTCTGTAGTATGCTCTTTTTAGGTCTTTTGGGAATGGACTGAGAAGAGGAATAGCTGGGTCAAATGGTGGTTCCATTCCCAGCTTCCAAGGAATCTCCATACTGCTTTCCAAATTGGCTACATCAATTTGCAGTCCCATCAGCAATGTATGAGTGTATCTTTTTCCCTGCTTCCTTGCCAGCACTTTGTTGAGGGCCATGATAAAGTCAAGATGGCACCTGGCACTTTGCCAGGAGGAGTGATTTGAGAAGTAAAGCCAGCGAGCCATTAAGATGATGGAGATTCCTTAATGACTGACTGCTGATGTTAATTAAGTTAAGCTGTATGTAATTATTAAGATGATGACGATTCCTTAATGACCAATTGCTGTATCTAGATGATGATAATTGAAACAAACTATGTATAATGAGTTAGGTATAAATACCTCTGCTGTCCTACAAAAAATGGCTCCCACGGTTTCAACCTTCACAAGTTGCTTGTCACTCACTCCCCTGGGTATTTGCCCAGCCAGACTGGGGCAGCAATTGTTGTTGTTTGACTTCATAATGGCTGCCATTCTTACTGGAGTGAGATGGTATCTTAGAGTAGTTTTAATTTGCGTTTCTCTGATTGCTAAAGATAGTGAGCATTTTTTCATGTATTTGTTGATTGATTGTATATCCTCTTATAAGAAATGTCTGTTCAGGTTCTTGGCCCATTTGTTGATTGGGCTGTTTTTTGTTGTTGTTGTTGCTGTTTAACTTTTTGAGTTCTTTGTATACCCTAGAGATTGGAGCTCTATCTAATGTGTGAGGGGTAAAAATCTGTTTCCAGGATGTAGGCTCCCTATTCACCTCATATAACATTTCTCTTGCTGAGAAAATCTTCTCAGTTTGAATTCATCCCATTTGTTGATTCTTGGTTTTAATTCTTGTGCTATAGGTGTCTTATTAAGGAACTTGTGGCTTAAACCCATGTGATGGAGATTAGGGCCAACTTTTTCTTCTATTCCTAAATCCTTGATCCATTTTGAGTTAACTTTTGTGCATAGTGAGAGATAGGGATTCAATTTCATTTTGAGCATATGGATTTCCAATTCTCCCAGCACCATTTCTTGAAGATGCTATCCTTTCTCCAGTGCATGCTTTTAGCAGCTTTAACTAGTTTTAATTTTGTGGGTTGGTCCCTGTGTTCTCTATTCTGTATCATTGGTCTACCAGCCTGTTTTGGTGCCAGTCCCCTCCTGTTTTTGTTACTATTGCTCTGTAGTATAGTTTAAGACCTGGTATAGCGATACCATCTATTTCACTCTTGCTGCTTAGAATTGCTTTAGCTATTCTGGGTCTCTTATTTTTCCAGATGAATTTCATAATTGCTTTTTCTATTTCTGTGAAGAATGCCATTGGAATTTTGTTCGGAATCACATTGAATATGTAAAGTGCTTTTGGTAATATGAACATTTTAATAACATTAATTCTGCCTATCCATGAGCAAGGTATATATTTCCATCTTCTAAGGTCTATTTCTCTCTTTAAGGTTCTGTAGTTTTCATTGTATAGATCTTTCACCTTTTGTTCTTATCTTTAAGTATATTGATGTGGTGAATTACATTTATTGATCATGTTGCATGATCTTTTTGATATGTTTTTGTAACTAATTTGACAGAATTTTATTGAGAATTTTTGAATCTATGTAAATTAGAGATATTGCTTGATATATTCTATATATGTCAATTAAGTCTAAGTTATTAATTGTGTTATTGAGTTCTATAGTTTCTTTATTCAACTTTTGTTTGGAATATCTGCCCAGTGGTGAGAGAGGTGTGTTAAAGTCACCCATGATTATTGTGTTGTGGTCTATTTGTTTCTTGAACTTGAGAATAGTTTTTTATTTTTTGGATGAACATAGCTACACCATTGTTTGGGGCATATATATTTATGATTTTTATGTCTTGTTGATGAATGGTTCCCTTTAGTAGTATGTAATGTCCTTCTTTACCCCTTTTGATTAATTTTGGCTTGAAATCTATTTCATTTGATTTGAGTATGGACACCCCTGCTTGCTTCTGAGGTCCATGTGAGTGGTATGATTTTTCCCTACCTTTCACCTTCAGCTTGTGTATGTCTTTTCCTATCAGATGAGTCTCCTGTAGGCAGAATATTTTGGATCTTTTTTTTAAATCCAGACTACTACCCTGTGTCTTTTGATTGGTGAGTTTAAGCCATTATCATTTAGGATTACTATTGAGATATGGTTTGTACTTCCAGCCATATTTGTTTAACTTTGTTATTTAACTTGATTTGTTTTTTCCTCTTTGATTAGTTTTTCCCTTTACTACCTCCCACTGTTGATTTTCATTGTTGTTTTTCAGTTCCTGTTCGTGTAACGTTTTGCCCAGGATGTTTTGCAGTGCTGGTTTTCTAGTTGCGAATTCTTTTAAATTTTGTTTTTTGTGGAAGGTTTTTATTTCATCATCAAACTTGAAGCTTAATTTTGCTGGATACAAAATTGGTTGAACCCATTATCTTTCAGCGTTTGAAATACGTTGTTCAAGGATCTTCTAGCTTTCAGCGTCTGTGTTGAAAAATCAGTCGTTAACCTAATTGGTTTACCCCTAAATGTAATCTGCCTCCTTTCTCTTGTGGCTTTTAAAATTCTCCCCTTGTTCTGTATTTTGGACATTTTCATTATAATATGTCTTGGTGTGGATCTCTTGTGGTTTTCTACATTCAGTGTCCTGTACGCTTCTAGGATTTAGATTTCTATTTCATTCTTCATGTCTGGAAAGGTTTGTAAAATTATTTCATTGAACAGTTTGCTCATTCCTTTGGTTTGGGCCTCTATACCTTCCTCTATCCCAATAACTCTTAAATTTGGTCTTTTTAATATTATCCCAAATTTCTTGGATGTTCTGCTCATGGTGTCTTATCAACCTTTCTGAGTTGTCTAGACTTTTTTTGAGATGGTATATTTTGTCTTCATTGTCTGATGTTCTTACTTCTAGTTGATCTACTCTGCTGGTGATACACTCATTTAAGTTTTTAATTTGATTTATAATTTCCTTCATTTCTAGGATTTCTGCTTGAATTTTTTGTATAACCTCTATCTCCCTGTAGAGTTGTTGTTTTTGCTTCTTGGATTTGTTTCTGTAATTCATTGTCAAAGTGATCTTTCATTGTCTGCATTTGCTGTCTAAGGTCTTTCATGAGACTCCAGAGCATCTGAAGCATGTATATATTGAAATATTTATCTGACATTTTTTAGCTACCATCTCCTCTATTGTTGACTTGTCCTGCATTGTTTGTGTTCCTTTTTTTCCTTGTTTTTTTTCATGATATTCACATTTCCTTCCAGCTTTGTGTGATTGCTTGTTATTCTTTTCTCCTATAAATTTGTGTTGCTTTTGTATAGCTCCAAGATCTCTCCTTTGTGATGGGAGACAATGTCTAGAGATGTTGGTTTCAATTGCAATATAAGTAAATTCATTAGCTTCATAAAAGGCATACATATTCTTGTGGCATGTAGAGAACTGAAGGTTGGATGTAGGACTTTATGTTTAGGGGGAAAGATTTGAGGATATGGGGGTTAATATATGTTAGCTACTTTGGAGGAAAGCTCTAATGAAGGTTGTTATTAATAGGAGTATTTTGGGGTAGCTAAGTACTTAGGAAGACTATAAGAAGCTTAGAAACATTCACATATTTGCATTTAGTAAATTACACATAGTAGAAATAGTAATGCTTGGGAGGTTGGGAGGGGAACAGAAGGAGGAAGTAAAGTAGAAAGAAAAGAAGAAGAAAGAAAAAAATGTACTCTTAGAATTCTGTTTTCTTCTCTTCTAGTAGGTGGCATTGAGCTTTCCATGTTGAGTCTCTTCCCTCAGGACATAGGAAGCAATTCATGAAGGGCAGCTCTCCTTCCCCTGCCAGGTGCCTCTCCAATCCTGGTCTCTTTGGGTTGCTCCTGGTCTCTATCCCTCTCACTTTTCCTGCTCACCAGGCCTCAATTACTGGGACTCTTCTCCACATCCCTGGGTTTACTCTGGCATGTGGCACCTGGGCTGCCCCATGCTCGTGAAAGAAAAGGCCAAAGTGAGTGGGACCACTCTTCATTCCATGCCTGTGGGAATTGAAGTGCCCTACAGGAACAGACCCCTAGGTTTAGTCAACTGAGCACTCTCTGTGTTGGATAGTCACCAAGTCATCACAGCTGTGGAGAGAGGGAGTTGGAAAATGGCAACCTGTTCTGACTTATTCCCTCTGATAGCCACACTAACTGAAAGCTGTTGAGAACAGTTTGGGGTTACCACAATGGGGGAGGGCGAGTTGGAGTTCTGGCACCTTCTCAGTTTCACTGGGCTGATATCACCCACAGAAAGCTGGTGAGAAAGGTTTTGGTTATCACAGCAGGGGGGAGGGGGAGTTGGAAATCAGGCACCTTTTCAGTTTCACTCAGCTCTGATTTTCACACCCATCGAGAACTGGCGAGAAAAGTTTTTGAGTTATCACAGCTGTGTGGAAGAGGGGGCTGGGGGTCACACACCTGTTCTGTCGATTATCTTACTGCCCTTTAGATCCACCAAAAGTTGATGAGGTAGATTTTTCCAAGATGGTGACCTCCTGTTTCCTCATGTCCAGTGAGGAGGAAGGAACTGGGATGTTTCTCCACTAAGTCCAAACATCAGTCCTGGGTCTGGTGCCCTGTGGAGACACAGGTCACAGTCTGGTGTGCTTTATCTCCATATGATCTGAGACTCTGCATCTCTATGCTGCCAGATCTCTGTAGTGCTCAATTCCTCCCATCTGTGGCGAGCTACTGTTCTGTTGGCAGGGTTCTGCACATGGAGGAACTCAGAATTTCTTGAGTTCTGGACTGTGTTTTTGACCTGCTGCTGTTTAAAATCCTTTCACAGGCTCCATGAAGCTTAAATTTGTAGGTTGGGGCTCCTAGGAGGGGGAGTGTCTGTTCACTAACTCAGGGTACCTCAGCAATGAGTTCTCTAATCCTCCATCCAAGAGTAGTTTCTTGAAATAAAACCTGCCTGCTGTTCTTAGAGGAGAAGACCCTTGTGGCTCATCCAGTGGTGTTTTTGTCTTGTAGCCCCTAAACTCACATCTACCAATGCCTGAGCAGTTGAGTCTGATTTGTCTTCAAGCATGAAAGAAAAGGCCAAGGTGAGTGGGACCAATCCACATTCCATGCCTGTGGGAATTGAAGTGCTCTATAGGAACAGTCCCCTAGGTCTAAAATATATATTGACTAAATAGATCAGGGGTTGCATTCTGAAGGCTGAGTCACCCTTGGGGCCTCAGTGCCCACTCAATCTGCATTAACAGGAAAGGCCTGAGTCTGAGCACTGTGGGCTGGTTTCCTCACAGCAGGCCATACCTCTGAGCAGCATGGGTGGTCTTGCAGCCTCTTTCACACTTGGCGATTTCAGTTTTTCCTCCAAGGTTATGTGAACCAGGAGCTTCTCTGAGCCAATTCCCAGGCTTCAAAGTTCACTATAAAGGCACACAGACTCTTTGCTTCCCATATTCTGGGGAACAAAGATGACCCAGATGGCAGACTGGAATCTCAGCATGAGGAAGCCATCGTTCCCCTTAAAACAGGTAAAGGAAAAGGCAGTGGGACTCTTATTGTCCTCCTGTAGCAATAGTGCCACCAATATGGTCCTGTCTATTACCATTGGTCTCTCCAAAGGAGGAGTTTTGGTTTCCAGTGAGACAGAGCAACACTCATCAAAGTGCAGGTAGGGCCTACTCCAATGTGTCAGCTCCCATAGTCTGGCAGTCCACGAGCCATGTGTATCCAGGAGGGGAAGCTGGTTGCAGCTATAGGAGAACATCTGCCTAAAGGAAGCAGCACCCTGACTTGTGAAGTACACATTTTTCTCTCCAGGCAGCCCTTCTGACTTTTCTTCCCAACACACACAATAATGCTGTGGATTATAGACACTAAAGGTGACTCAGAAAAAGACTGAGCTGGCAATGGATCAGCCCAAAGCAACTCTGACACACTGTAAAGCATTGTCCATCCCCTATCCACCCTGGACTTCTAAGTATGTCTCAAGCAGGCCCTGCAGAGGTTGATGACTCCAGGACATGGCAAGGTACAGTACACAGAAAATAATCACATGGCCTTTGGAGAGAAGATTCAAGGTTCTGTGGGCACAGTCAGGCTCACTGCCCTCAGCCAGGTGTGACGTGGATGCTTACCTATATCACTCCTAATGTGAGTACCTCCAGAGCCAGTCCACTGAGCTTTTTTGAAGAGTCCAGCATATAAGACCTTTATGCATGTTCAGCCCAGAATGGTGTAGATCTCTGACTAGGTCAGCTGTGGTCTGAGGCAGTGGCAAGGCCCAGGCTTTGATCTTCAAGATACAGCTTCACTAGCTGGGACAGCAGCAGATTATTTGCTCACTTTCCTCCATAGTGTTCTTTGTGTTAGATGTAGGTGTGACAAAGAGACAGTTTAGAAGGGGGTTTAGAAGGATTTCTATGCCTGTGTAGTCACCACACAATTATAAAATGCTAAGCAGACGTGTGGAAAATTGTAAACAAAGGCAGCACCAGAAGTCACTCTGGCAGGCAGTTAATCTGCTTAGTCAGTTACCTCTTATGTATTCAGTGCCCCCCACCAAGAAGCCTAGAGCCTGGGACTGGAAAGGCCAAGGGGCTTCTATTTCGATGGATTGGTAATCAAGTGTCTACAAGCCCTTCATTTTTATTTTAAATCTGCAGTTTGTTACCGAGGGACTTTGTTATTCATCCATTTACTCATTTTATAAGTAGGGAAACTGAGTTTTTGAGAGGAGCTAGCTCCTGGATGGAATTACCTACATTGGTGGTAGAGTCAGACTCACAGACCAGATCTTCTGACCCAGCTCTGGTCAGCCTGACAAAAGAATCCTTCTCCCTCCTGGTTTCCCTTTCATCTCATAGGTAGAGAGGGCCTCACTTAAACATTCTGGGTTCTGGGTTTCTCGTCTTTTTCCCACCTTTGTTTGAGTGGAGGATTGAGTAAGAAGACAAAAGAGCTCTAAGTTGAATGTAAGGTCCATGTGTGAGGAAGGCGTGAACTTTGGGGCATATTTGGGGCAGAGTGGCCCCTGGACCTTGCCCTCTTCTCTATAGCATTGTAAAAGCATGAGCATTTTCCCTTGCATCCTCTCAGCTCTCACTATATGATATTTGTCCTATCTCCCAATGATCTGTGACCCCAAGTCCTCTCTCAGCAGATGCCACCAAGGAAAGCAGCAAGAAAGGCTTGAAACAGAAGTTGTCAGAAGACCAGTCAAACCCCAAGATGAAGAAGCAGCAGCAGCCAGAGATCAGGGAAGGCTTAGAGGGAGCTATTTTATCAGAAAAGCCCTCCATGCCTTCCAAAGGGACATCAAAGGGAGGCAAAGCAAGTGACATCCAAAAGGAAAAGAAGGGGAAGGAATCTTATGACCCCCAAGGGGCCAAAAACAAGCCAGAAGGGGAGCTGGGGATGGTGAAGGTCAAGGTTGGAGATCCAAATGACCCAAGAAGCAAAAGCAAGAAGAAGAAATATGATAAAGGTAAGTAAGCCCATGTCCTTAGTCCCATGCTGAGTGTGTCCGGGCCCCTTAGCCAACTTTTGGTTTTCCACCCATGTAGAGGAAGATCCCTAGGAAGTGATTTGTTCAGGGTCTTGGGGGCAGCTAGTGGCAAAGCCAGGAAAGAATGCTAAGCACCTGGTTCAATGGGGAATGCCAGCTCCCCAAAGCCCAGAAATCTCTCTTTGCATCTGGTAGTCACATTCATTTCCAGCTTCAGGCTTCTAGAAGGTCCAGGCTCAGGCTGTATCCTGACCATTGCAGAGAATGGTATCCTCTACCCCTGTGGCCCATGTCAAATTTTGGAAGAGCCTATTTTTTTGGCCAGCTGTGGGGTGCTTATTGGACCAGAACACCTGAGATCTTTTCATCTCTCTAGACTTCATTTTCTCATTTATTGATACCTCTGCTGGAGACTGCACTCAGTGGGTCCTTGTAAGTCTTCATGCCAGCATAAGTACCTAGAGAATTGAGGCTCAGAGTAGCAGTCTTCTCATGGTCACAGGTTTTCACTGGCTCCAAATTGGCAACCCTTAGCACACTGTGGGCATTGGAGTTTAACCAGTTTGACACAGATTCATTGTGAATCTCTTCTTTCCTCTGTATTATTTGTGGGTATCTTCCATTGAATGGCATCTGTTAGCCTGGGAGAGTTCATCTTTCTGGGTGCCTATGACCAGACCCGCTGCCTGCTGACAGACATGGGGAAAGAGGGTTCCTGAGTGAATGCCACTCGTGAACTTCCATGAAGAAAGGGGGCCCCCATGAGAGCCCTGCTTTCTGGGCAGCAGCAGAACTTGTGCTGAAGCCCAAAGCTGCTATGAATGTTGTCATCAAGGTGCCACAAAGAAAAAAGTGTGTCATGGTGGGACTCTGAACATCCCTTCAGAACCCCATAATAAATGTGCCTGGCAGTGCCACAGCCAGCCTGGCAAAGCTTGCATATGATCTGTATGTGATCTATCATTTCCTACCACCCCGTGGTGGATGCTGTAGAGAGACTGTTATAATTTGAAAAGAATGACAAGGGGAAGGGGGAAGTGGGGTTGGGGTGCAAAAGCTGTGCATGTGGGCATTTCTCCCTGGGGTCAGTTCCTGTGGTGTAAGGTTAGAGCTCTGTTTAAAACGCACCTCCGGCAGGTGCAGACAGGCTTTCTTCCTGTTAACAAGGTGCTATATTCAATGACCCTCAGGTGGCATCTGCAAATACATGGTCCAATGACCCATGTGGTGTGTGAGAGGAAGTGGGCATCTGCAGCTCCAATGGCTAAATAGGGGTATGCAGTCCTTCAGGAAGTCTGATCGATCCCTATTCCATTGCTCTGCCTCCAGGCTCATATAGGGCCTGGACCAGTGCTGGAAACAGCAATGCTTCCTCTTTCCTAGTGGAGTCATCCCTGGAAGGAGAGAAGATGAGATGGAAAAGTCACAATACTTTGGGATTTTATGGCTTTACTAATGAAGTGCACTTGTAGAAAAATTCAGAGAGAAATCAAAGGAATCTAACAGTGTCGTGTCTACCCTGGAGCCATAGTACATGATCCTGCCTTGCCCAAATTTCCCCCTACTGGGGAAAATATTAAAAAGCAGAATGACTGAATTGATAAGGTAATCTATGGAAAAGAAGGAACGAGCCCAGCCATATGCTCAACACTTATAAATCAAACTTTATTAAAGACACTTCAATATTTTACATGATTTTCAATGTACATTGTACCAAAATTTCTATAAATAAATAACTCTGTACATAAAAGTAATACTTCCTGTTTCACATTGCCTCTCAGAAGCAGCAGATTCACATATTTTGTGAAAGTAACATTAATAAGTTAACTGTTGAGGACAAAACTCTAAATGTGCTTACCTTCTGGAACAATGATAACCTCTGATAGAAACATCTTACACAGGTAGCCATTTGGCTAATATCTCCCCTTCAGCTTTTTGGCTAAATAAATGTAATTTGACATTTTTTTAAGGACCTTATTTGTTTCAATGTAATTTTCAGTGAATTGGCACTCATAAGATGGTTAGCTACAGGTCTCAAAAGTGAAAACTCACCCAGGTTTAGGGCAAAATCTTACGTAATCCACACCCATTCCTGTCTGTGTGAGGGAAGGGTGTGGACAGGCCTACTCTGGCTCCTCAGTAGAAATAGCCCTGAAGGGTGAGAACTTGATCTTTTTTATCCCCCAATGTAATATTATATTGGTAGAATTAAAATGTCACTATTGAAAAATGCACAGCTACCAACACCAGTAGCCTTTGCCTTAATAAAAAGCCTCAGCTAACAATCCGGCAACATGGACAAAACCACATTTGCTTTTAACAAAAAAATGAGGTTCAGAGAAGGAAGAAAGCCTAACTGTTCTGACCCATGGTGTGTGGTGGATTAGCAACACCCATCCCTAGGCACCACTGCAAGGATGATGTGGAGATTCTCCTCCGTCAGGCTGGCTGGGCTCCTGGCCATGCAGTGCACTTGGCTGTGTGCTGTCTGCTGTCTGTGGATGTGGGCTGAGAGTTTGGGGCCTGCTCCTTGGAGTAACTGTCCATGTCAGCATTGCAGTCACTGCACACAAGAAGGTCACTGGGTTCTGAAGGAGAGAGCGAGCAAGATCAGAAGCACTTTTAGCTCATCTCCATCCCCGCACAGATAACAGGCCATCCACTCACACCCAAGTGAGGTCAGGCTCCCCCATCAAACACCTTCTCAGAAAAGTCTGGGGACATGCCACATTGTTAGTGGAGACAAGTCTTTCATGCTCACATGCCCAAGATCAAGCTAATCTGGTACTTAGAGAATGTAGTCACACAACTTTGATCACAGCCAAAAAAAAAAAAAAAAAGAAAGAAAGAAAATGAAAACAAAAGCAAACCCCATCAGTTGAATTAGGTACCATGCAGGGTTAAGAGTTTTCTTAAAAACTAGAAATTTAACTTCAAAATAGCCTTGGTGAACAGATACTAAAATCTCCCTATGCTGCTTATTATTCTGGAACATTCTTGCTTAGGTTTACTGTACCATAAATAGTATCTAAGAGACACACTCTTCTAGAATTAAAAGGGCACCAGGCCAGACTTTCCTGTTTATATACTAAATACCAAATTCAGAAAGAGTACTAGATGGAAATGGAGGCATCTCCCCTCTTCATTTAGTGAGTAGGTCAGCCCAGATTTTGATTTCAAAAACGCACTGCTTTTCCTGATGAAAGCATCACCTACCCATCTCAGGTGGACCAGGTGTTCCAGTAGCTTTCTCTGTCAATTTTCCAGGGTTCTTTACTGTACCTAACACAGAGCTTGGGCTGCCTGTGTGTGATGCTGTGAACATCAACCTCTGGGAAGAGGCATGAATCTCTCAGACACACAATTGCAACAGATTCCCCGGTTTAGAAACTGCTTAGTATGTCTCAATAAGCCTTAGGAACAGAATGGGCAGAGCTGCTGCTGTAATCTTTCTATCAATGATGGGTTATTACTGTGCAACCACGAAGCTGGCAATGGGCCTATTTTCTAGAAACATCTTCCCAGCAAACAGTCCTTCAGCATCTGCAACCATGTTAGAGGAGCAGCTCTCACAGGATCGGCCTTCAGCCTAGCAAGCACTCATATTTTCCACCAACTGAAACAACGCCCCCTGTAGAGTGGTCTCCCTATGACACTGAAATACAGAGCATATCTGCGTACTGCCCCTGGACTCTCATCCCTTGGTATCCATGAGGGGCTGGTGCCAGAGCCCCATGCAGATACCAATATCCAGAGATGCTCAAGTCCCTTGTATACAATGACACACCATTTGCACATTACCTACATATATCATCCCATATGAGTTACCTCTAGATTAATCATCATGAATAGTAAAATGTAACTATATACATAGCTGTTAGACTGTATTTTTAGGGAATAATGATAAGGAAAAGAAGGCTGCATGTTCTTGCAGCTTCTCTGCCCTGAATATTTCTAGTGTGTAGGTACTCGAACCCACAGATACAAACGGCCAACTGTGTAAGCAGGTGCTTGGATTCGGGGCCTGGGTTGTCCCTTGCAGCTGTTCTTACAGCAGTCCTACCTTATCCCGACTGGGAGACTCATTAATAATCCCAGGCAGTGACTTTCCTGAGACACAGGATGTTAAAAACTCTGCAGAATTTGACAGACCAGGACTGAGCCAAAGAGCAGAGACCTTGGCAGGTTAGCCACCTTTTTCACCTTATGCTGCCCATCTAATGCTAGATTCCTGTTTTGGGAGGAGCCTAAGCAACTCAGTGAGATCCTGTATCTAAATAAAATATTAAAACAGGCTGGGGATGTGGCTCAGTGGTTAAGCACCCGGTAGTTCAATCCCCCAAAACAGACAGAAAAAAATGAGACTCATTTCACATACACATTCACACACAGTCACTGTCATGATAAGGGAAGACCCAAATGGAAGGATGAGATATAAATGATAAATATATTTGTAGAAAAGCCAACACATGTACACATACATATTTCAATACTTAGACGAAAAGTTAGGAAAAGATGTACTTCACAGGACCCCCAAATGAAGTACGTCTTTTGCTTTTGACTTTCTGTATTTCTGAAATATCAGATTTTCTTTGAACCAACATAAGTTGTCTCTCAGTATCTGTGTAGGTTTGGTTCCATGACCCTCCTAACCCAATAGCAAAATCTGTGGAAGCTCAACACTCACATAAAATGGGATAGACTTTGCATAAGACTTACCTACAAATTTAAATTATCTCCAGACCACTTATAAAACATCCAATAGAGTGCCTACACAATACTTCACTTGTGTGCATTTAGGGTGTTATGTAGGATGTAGTCATTTCAAGTTTTGATTTTGGGGAGTTTCTAGAATTTTTGATTTTGAGGAGTTTCTGGAATTTTGCTTTCTAATTATTTTTATTGATTTTTAATCTGTGGAGGCAATTTTCTCAGAGGTCCGAAATCTCTTAATCTTAAAGCAGTTTTGAGGGCAGGTAGGGTCCAAATCCGTTTCAGTTTCAAGCCCTTTGTTGCATACTCAGTATCAAGGCATCAGTAATTATTGGTTCCAAGAGTATAATCAGAGGAGCAGAACAATCAGTTCTTCCCCCAAATCCCAGAAAGCATCTCCTGTTGTGGATGCTCTCAAGAGCTCGGAAGAGTGTAGAGACACTGTGAGGAGTCTTGTGCTACAGGGCAGGACCAAGGTGCGTGTGGCCAAGGGCCCAGTCAAGGGCAGAGGGACTAAGATTTGCAAGAATCCAGGCAGGGCCGCACTCCTCACGAATCCTCATCCCAGCTCCACTGCCATGAGTCAGGCGATTCCGGGCACGTGCAAGGCAACACCTACCTTACAGCTCCTAAGAAGCGGCTCAGGCAGCAGGCGGAGGGGCGGCGATGGCAGCCACAGCGGCAACAGGCGGTGGCGGCAGCAGGCGGAGCAGCAGAGGTGGCGGGAAGCAGGGCTGAGGCCGCGGGAGGCGGGGCCTTGGCAGCCAAGGCAGCAGCGGGATGCGGGGCGCTGGCAAGTGGGGCAGCGGCAGCTGAAGGCGGGGAGGAGGCAGCAGCTGCAGGTGGAGATGCGGTGGCGGCGGCAGCAGCGGCAGGCGCGGGAGCCTGTGGAGCGGCGGCGGGGGCACGCGAGGTTGAGGGGGCAGCATTGGCGGCAGGTGGGGCGATAGTTCCAGTGGAGGGAGGCAAGGCAGAGGTAGCAGCAGGCGGGGCCGAGGAGGTGGCAGGAAGAGGGGCTGAGGCCGTTGGAGGCGGGACCTTGGCAGACGGGGCAGCGGCGGGATGCGGGGCCCTGACAGATGGGGCAGCGGCGGCGGCTGAAGGCGGAGAGGAGACAGCAGCTGCAGGTGGAGCTGCCGCGGTGGTGACGGCTGCAACAGCGGGGGCGGCAGCGTCACGCGAGGTTGAGGAGGCAGCATTGGCCGCAAAGTAGTTCCAGTGGCGGGAGGCGAGGCAAAGGTAGCAGCAGGCGGGGCAGCGGTGGCGGCAGGCCGGCCAGTGGCAGCGGTGGCGGCGGAAACGGAGGCGGTGGCAGGCTGGGCGTTGGCGGCAGCAGGCAGCGGGGTGCCACAGCGGCAGGCAGCGGGGCGTGGGCGGCAGGAGGTCGGAGGTGACCGTGGCGGCAATTGGGTGGGAGGCAGAGGCAGCTGAGGCAGGCAGGTCTAAGGCATTGGCGGCAGCGGCAGTGGCGGCGGAGGTGGCGGCAGGCGTGTGGGCAGGTAGGGCGCGGTGGCACCGCCTGGTCTGTCCTGGCCTGTCAGGGCGCTGGCGGTGGTGTTCTGGTTTCTGCCACCTTTTCCCTGCAGTATGGGGCGGAGAAGACGCCCCTGACATGTAGTTCTGACTGGGTGGATTGGTTCCCAAAGAACTTCTTCTCTGGTGGAGAGGAGAAGGATGAGCTCAAAGCTGAGGATTCTGCTCTTGGGGATGCTGCACAGCCGCAAGTCCTCCATTCAGAGGGTGAGTTGGTAGTGTTGGGTCCTTCTGTCCTCCCTCGGCTCCCCTCCAGTGTCCCAGGTGGCCGCTACCTGGAGGCCCAGAGGAGGGTGATGGTCATGCTGGTCTACCCCTGTGTTGCAGCGCACTTTCTCTCACACTCCCACAAGTGGGCATGGAGCCAAATGCACTGGGATCCCGAACTCTGACAACACTGGCTGGAGACAACACTGGCTGGAGACACACCGAAACCTCCCATGGGGACACAGGCCCTGGGGCATTGACGAGGGGGAACCCACTCTCCAGATCTCACTAGGAGAACTTGTTGGATTCCATCTCCTGCCCTGGCTCGCTTCAGGTGACCTGAGTTTGCATAGATTCCCAGCCAAGCCCCAGGGAGAAGGGTCCAAAAGGGTTTTGAGTAAGGCACCAGGCATTTAAATACTTTACTACTCCAGAGGAGTCTTCGATCCAACACTTTTAGGAATTGGGTACTATCAATCCACCTACTTAAATCCTAGTGACCTGGTGAGTGTAGTTACTGGTGGTATTCGCCTTGTAGATGTGTAGTTAGAAACATTTTCGAAAACGTTGAAAATGTTTTGCAGATACACATTAGTCCATTTCTTTTCACTTTGGGTCAGAAACGATTGGACGACTATATACTGTTTGGTAAAGGGGAAAATAAAGGCAAAGTTGACTTCTTTCATCCTCATTACACACAAAACAAACTTCTAAACTATTATTGTGCACCCCTAGTATTTCTCCCTTTCCACTCTGTTGAAAAAGTCTATGCAAAAAAAGTCTGTGTGATATTTCATAGTTGTGATGTTTTTAAAAAGTACCCTCTTGAATTTGCTTTATTACTGTGTTTTATTTACTTTCCTTCTCACCTCTACAAAGACTTGAGTGTACTTATGATAGGTTTTTAGCAAACTGATTTTAGCTCCTCCCATTTGTTACAAAACCTTGGAAATCATTTTCTTTTTTACGGTATAATGGTGAGGCAAATAATTTTATGTTATGGTTTTATGGATTGTGAATATTGTGATTCTTAATATTTGCATTTACCATTTCTTTTCTCAAGAGAGTTGCCTATCTAACCTGTCAGCTCCCACAAGTCCCCCTCATGTTTTGGACATTTTCTGTATAATTACATTCCTTGTTTATTTTTTCCACAAGAGTGCAAACTTAATGAGGGAAGATTTAATGTTTATTATTCCTCAGAGCCTGGGGTGGGCATTGGAGTAATTTCTGAATGACCAAAACTTCTGGAAATTTTGCTACAAAAGTTTCATGATATTAAATTCGAGATGGGCAAGTTTAAATCCTCAGTAAAAGCAAACAAACAAAACCAAAAAACAACCCCCCAAAACAACAACAATGTGGGTACAATAGAGTGCTAATGCTAGTACTGAGTATGTTGCAGAGAAAATAGCATAAAACGTTTCAGCTTTAAAATAGTTTGAATTGAAAATGATTTAGTGTTTTCCTTAGCTATAAGTAAAGATAGTACCAATGCATTTATAAACATTCAGTTTTTACCTTAGTTTGTTTGTTTGTTTATGCCAAAAGATCAAGTTTTCTAATGTTAATCCAGGATGGAGTTTTAAATTTAAATTCTGAAGATGAAGAGACATCACATTTTTTTTTCTCCTAGCAGGTAGTGTTTTATAAGATGTCACCCATTCTATTTGGAGAGTACCAACAAGATTTATAAAGATGACATTTCCAATAGCTACTTTGTGAATTTCCAGATTTGGGATTTTCCTGGGCCGATGGATTTTTTTGACCCAACCTTTGACAGCAAGATTATATTCAGGGGAACAAGAGCATTGATATATGTTATTGATGCATAGGTAGTTAGAAATAATTATGTTTACTTCTCTTCCCTGGTGGCAAAAATATGTAGAAACAATGGAAAATTGTTTGTCTTATTGTCATTTGTTTGCAGCTCATTTCTCTACCAGCAGATTCCATAACAGTATTTGATGCAATTGCAGAGGTGCTTTTGGAACAGGCATGTCATTGCAATTTGAAAGAATCAGTTGCTTAGGAGATTTAGTTTACATTCTGAACCCTAGTTAGTGAGCACTTAGCATTGGCTTTCCAGTAAATTTTGCTACACATTACTATTAGCTATTATAGTAGTACTACAAACTATCAAAAAGATACTGTCAGTGCCCATAACATAAGATGGACTATGAGAAAGAACTGAGTCAATATATACTAGAGTGATTAGTTTCCTTGAGTGTCTCAATTGAATTTAGTCCAACAAGCATTTATTGAGGGCCTACTGTGTGCCAGGCAGTCAGATGACTGGTACATGTCCCTATTCCCAAGAATCTTACTTTTCATAGCTGATATATTATTTAAGAATGCATTCTGAGTAATAGATCATATATTGGGAACTTTCACATGCATGATCTAATTTAATCTTCACAACATTGTGAAGTTAATATTGTAATTCCTGTTTTATAGATGAGTAAACAGAAATTGCAGAGTTGAAGCAACTTGTTTAAAGTCACACATCTTATAAATAACAGAGCTGGGATTGCTTTAAAAAACTATTTGGAAGAATTGTTCATTTCTCCTTTCCTTTATATTATCAGTATTAAAATTTGAGGCATTAATTTGGGATTTTAATTTTTTTATCTTAAGAAGTGGAAGAACTAACTATTAGTATATTTGAATGTTTGGATATTTCTGAATTAATAGTGTAATATATTTTCTGTGGTTGGGGAAAGAGTTAGTTTCATACTTTCTTAACTCATTCCTTGCCTTTTGTAAGTTTCTTTTTATAAAATAATTTTTATGACTTACAGGATAACTACAGGGAGGTTTCAACAAGACTTCACTTTAATGTTTCTAAAGTCTAGAGAGTTGGGACTGGGGTTGTGGCTCAGAGGTAGAATGCTCACCTAGCATATGTGAGGCCCTGGGTTTGATCCTCAGCACCACATAAAAGTAAATAAATTTTTAAAAAAGGTACTGTGTACAACTAAAATAAATAAATATTTTTTTTAAAAAAAAATAAAGCCTACAAAGTTAAGCCAGACATGAATTTTGAGGGATTTATTCCCAACTCCTTCTTTGACACGTATAGAAATGTTTACCAATTACAGAATTGTTATTCTTAAGGCAGCCATTGGTGATATGAATACAAGATAACATTTAAAGTTCTCAATGGCACAGTGAGAAATGCACTTTCATTTTCATTCTCTGATAGGTATAAGATATTTCCTTAGACATAGTGGGCACACAATTTTGAACACATGAACATTGTGTTCAAATGATAGCACCTTAATTATTTAAGTGTAGATCAATATGTAGTAACATATGAATCAACTTGGAATATTCCCTAAGGAGCAAGTTCCCTTTTGAAAAAAAAAAATGTAATAACACAGAGGTTAATAGGATGTGTTTTTCACTGTTTGATCATTTCTGAATGCACAAAGATTTCATTAATGTTGATTTCACCCATCTTGTCCATGTTTACATGCTTTGATGTTTGAGCCCTTTGTAGTGCCACATTAGATCTAGGGGAACATTCCCCTACGAGAGCAAGTGGAAACTGCTGTGGGAAAATTTTAAAATTAAATTTGATACTTTGTATAGATTCGTGTAGATAAATCAGCTCAAAGAATTATACTTCTGATAAGGGAAAAAAGGGAATTAATACTATCTTCTCACATCCTTTTGGGCGTGGGTTACTCCCCTTTAATCTTCTGGTTGGAAAATAATAATAATGTTTTTAATGGGAATTATTAAAATAAAAATCAACAAAAATTGAGGTGGAATTTGGAAAAAATCTCTTCTGATTTAAATATTAGAAATCTTGTTATAAACAGTGTTGCAAAATGAAAACCAGACAAAAAGACACATTTGTAGCAAGGCCAACTTTTCCAAACTACAGTGTTGGAAGTGTCAACAACAGATTCCTGACCTTT
Organism: Callospermophilus lateralis; assembly: GCF_048772815.1. Classification (NCBI taxonomy): domain Eukaryota; kingdom Metazoa; phylum Chordata; class Mammalia; order Rodentia; family Sciuridae; genus Callospermophilus; species Callospermophilus lateralis. The sequence goes on from NW_027517238.1 coordinate 4,887,308, forward strand.
CTTCTCATCTCTAGCACTCCCACAAAGCAGTCTCTTGGCTGAATCGTCTTTGCAATTCAAGGAAATGCCAATGTTCACAGAATAAAAAGAGAGAACTTAGGGAGATTGCTTTGTACTGGACTAAGCATCTATATGCCATTGAAGATTGGTAATGGAAAAACTAATTTTCAGGATTGACTAGATGTGAATGTGCCTGGAAAACATCCAGACAAGGCTGTGTGACAAGCAAGGCATAAAAGTCAAAGGGACCACCAAACTAGAGGCCTCCCTGGGTAAATGTAGCCCATATTGACCTTGTCAATATGGTAAAAAAATGACTACACACATTCTGAAAGATTTCAGGGAATTAACCTGTTGGCTATCAATATCAATTTCACATCACCTGGATTATTAACCTTTGCATAAACTCGGTGTAAAACATATATGGTTGTGTTCTGTGGACATTGTTGGATATATGAAACCAAGAATTGTATTACTGCTGGGCGCAGTGGTACAAGCCTCAGGGGTTAGGGAGGCTGAGGCCAAAGGATGGTGAGTTCACAGCCAGCCTCAGCAAAAGCAGGTCTCAGTGAGACTCTGTCTCTAAATAAAATATAAAATAGAGGAGGGATGTGGTTCAGCAGTTGAGTGCCCCTGAGTTCAATCCCCTGAACCCCGCTCCCCCCCCCGCGAAAAAATAGTGTTACTACTCTAGCATAGTGGGCACTGCTACTATATTTTCAGAATTATAAGACTGTAACATCTCTGCATAGTCTACTTGCTGAGGTACAAGCTGTTCCAACATCAGCAAATTAGTTCGAAATTACACAAGTTTGAAACTGTTCTTATTTGTCTTGTTCCTTTTTTTCTATCAGATTGGAACTAAATAAATTATGACATAGTTCATGATTTTACATAAATTTGTGCCACAGATTTTTATCTCAGGGTCCTAGACTTACATGCCTTGACAAATATGAAAGCAAAGATGTGTGCTAGTGCAGACAGATGCATGATACATGATAGAGAGATAAATGATAGACAGATAGAGAGAACTTAGATCTGTCTCATTCTTTCAAAACTACACTGACATATTAACAATTGCTGACATTCATTGCTCAAATTTAGATATGTACTTAGTATCGTGTTTTTCAAATCAGTGCATGGGGAGAATATGTTATTATAATTCCAAATATTATCAATACCAAATTCTTCTCTGAAAGAAATTCTAATAGAAAATTGGTCCTATTGTTTTGTAGTTATACTTTATTTATAATTTTATATAATTTTTAAAAATGTAGATCCTATATTTTTCAAGATATTTTTCCAAAATATTAATGCACCCTTAGAAGTTACAAAGTTTCAAATTCAAGGCAGTGAATATAATAAATCAAGGATTCAGAGGACAGTTGCAAAATTTGCAAGTGTTCAGCTTATTCACAGCAACAAAGGAATAAGATATTTTAAATGTAACTACTCTTGAAATGAAAAATTTTGTGTGTGTGTACATTAAAAATTAGTAATTATATTTAGTAATCATTCAATAAACTTATGTTTGGAACTATAATCCCAGATCCCACTATTGGAATCATTGACAGTTAATCTTAAAGTAGACTACAAAAATGACCTTAAAAAAGAAAGTAGTACATATTCTTTTTTACAACATTTCCTTACCAGAGATCAACAAAAGCCAACCATTCATGATTTAGGGTCAAATCTCTCACAGAAAATTTCTAAATGCATAAAATGCAAAAGGTTTTGACTAATGATAAGAAAATAAACTTGTATTTGTTAGAATCTGCCCTGCATTAGCATTAAACTAATGATTTATAATGCCATGATAGCTGCTTTAAATATATATGATGCTTATTTAATGAGAGAATTTTTACAAGTAATGCACTTCCTTCATTTTTCTTGAATTAGCTTGCATAGTCCCAGGACACAGGAAATATTGACTCATGTGGCAAGGTTGATAAGCATCAACTCTCCCTGCAGACTTGGGCCAGCAAGCTGCTCCTGAATCCAGCAGATGTTTCTACTTTCTAGGCCAATAGGAACCTTATGGACCTTTATTCCTTCATGTCCTCCCAGGAGCAAATGTTAACACAGCAGAAATTTGGATGCTTGCCAAATGAGAAGCAGAAGAGTTGGTGAGAACATAGGGTACACTCTTATCCACAAATAGTGATCATCAGTAGTTTGAATTGACTCTTAAGCCATTTCTTACAGCTTATATTGTTCATTTGCTACTTCATTTAACCAAACCTCTATAATCCCTGTTCTTGTTACATAACAGCACTTATCTAAACATATAAATCTAATCCTAGAATATGCTAGTTCTTTCAAGTTGTAAATAAAAAACTGTAAATATCTAAATTAGGAAAACCATTTATTACTATTTTTAATCATCTGAAGAGAGAAATTGCCTAATATTCACTTGCAGATTATCATATATTAGGCCCAGTATTGATTTAAAAAATTCAAGAAAAAAGTATTTAAAGTGTAAGTTTAGTATTTGTTTTTACTGAATTTCATTCTTCTTGTTCAGTTGAATTTTAAATGTACTTTCTGAAGAATGAAATCTGATTAAATAAATGTGGCTATCCTCATCCATCACTCCCTCTCCCCCACTCTGTTTTGCTGATCCAGGGAACTGTTCATTGATTTGGGTTTTTTAATGACCTATATCCAAATTCTATATTTTAAAATCTTGCATAGACTGTATGCAAGTTTTTCCTTTAAAGAATGCAGTAATTTAAGAGGAAAAAACATTCAAATGAGATAGAGTGTGTTTCCTAGACTATAAAACTATTTATTTCTCTGATTTTTGTGAGGATTTATTTTTACAGTATGACTTATTTTTTATTGACAAAAGAAAAAGATAGGAAAGAAATTTAAATGAAGAAATAATAAATGTTTGTTACTTTTCATTATTCAAACAATATTTTTGAACACTTACTGTGAATGAGGCTCTGTAAATTCAAATGAAAATACACACATATAGCATGATAATTAATAGGAGTCATTTTAATAAGGTCAACATTAAACATGTTCTATAAGACACATAATCTACACCAAAACCTACATTAAGAGGCTTTTGGGCATAAGCTTGGTTTTAATTTGTTTCTATTATTATTTTGTAAAGGGCATGTTGTTTTGAGAGAAGTAGCAAAGAATTAGTGGATAAAAAATGTTGATGGTATTTTAAAATGTTTCTTGTACAAGACATTTATGATAGGTGTGTTTAGATAAGACCCCACTCTAATAAATTTGTAATGCCAAACATTTAACAGTTTTTCTTCCATGTATTCTAATTGTCAGAAACTGAATTTTACATTCCTTCAAAGATTGCTTGGACATTATGCAGCTTTGTGAAAAGGAAACAGAATTTCTAGACCAGAAAGCTGGCAATCATCGCCATAAGACAGAGGCATTGTCAAGATTTAATTACAACAGAAGTATTCTTTGTAAGCTGTACAAACAGTTTTAGGTTAACAAGGAATCAAGATAATAATATTTTATACCTCATTGAAACAATCATAAATATGATTCCTGATTTTTATAATAAAGATAAAGCCCTAAATAAAAACTACAAAAGACTTTCAGAAGGCTTAGAATTTACTAGGTAATAAATGAAACAAAAATATTAACAACAGGCCCTTAACTGTGCTCATGGCCTGGTATACACCAGTTTCAAATAATAATAATAATAATAATAATAATAATAATAATAATAATAATAATAATAATAAAAATAAATACTGTATGTTATGAAAAAGACAATATAATACAGAACTCAAAGGGAATCCATATTCTAAAATGAACAAGTCATTCTTAGCTCAGTTTATGTTAAGATAAATGTATTCTAAATTCATAAAAATTCAATCATTTCAGTAGCATTAATTTTAAATTTAAGAATGTGAAAAAGATGTGAAGACTAATTAGATGAAAGACAGAGTGCAAAGGAAACCATTGCAAATGAAACTTGATTTCCAGACAGGTAACAGAACAGATAGTGATGTCACCAATTAAGATGTGGACACAGAAGGCATACTAGTTTACCTGCTAACTTGTGCTGTTTAGCAAATCATCCAAAACAGTTTCTCAAATCAATATACATTTTTTTGTAGTTCACAATTCTGTGACATAGCTACTTGTATTGGCCTCAATGGGCAGATTTTGACTGTTCATCTCAGCACACCTAGCGTTAATTATCAGCCATGTTTTTGGGAGCTCCACTGTTTGGGAAAGGCTGCCCTTGGAAATTTCGTATGTAGATATCACATTGATTAGACCTAATCAATACAAGATTCTTCATAAAAAGGAAACCATGAGCTATCTTGTGCATCTGGCAAGATGAACTTGTTTATTGGTGGTGTCCAACAGGTATTTGTGTATTATACAATGTAAATAAAGTGTATGAAGAATTAACTAGGTAATAAACAAGTTTATTTTGCATAATCTTTAGAGTTTTTGCAAAGGTTTCTTCTCATTTGGGAAGAATAGCTAAATGGACAAGCAAAAGGGAACCAAAGCAACCTCAGCAGAAATCCTCAGAGACTGAATAATGGAGTGACAAGTTAGCAAAGCAAAAAGAGCAGGTACATGGATTCATATACATAAAATATATTCGAAATACTAAATATACTAAAACAATAGTTTGTATTTAGAATAGTGTACATACACATATAGAAACTTTAATATTTCCATTAACAGGAAATTTAAAAGAATTTATTAAATATCAAAAAATATATATAAACACACCAACAATCCTGATTTTATCCTTAATTCTCCTATTTCCAAAAATTTTCCTAATGTTGCAATTTTTAGGGCAAGTACCAAATCAGGTCCTGCCCTTGCAGAATTCTAGAAACCCTCTCTTTGTTCTCACACAGAAATCAATAAGAATTCTGCTAATGGCTATTGGTTGAGGTAATGAAGAAAAAAATAACATTTACATATGCACACCTCATATACTTACCTATATTAAAATGAGCTCAGGAGTAATATCCATGAGTGAATCCACTTTGACTTTAAAGTTATTTCAGGAACACTGTTCATTGTTTCTAAAGGTCCAGACAGGCTACTATCACTGCTCTAAACTGAAATATTTAAAAAGCTTTTCTATCACTTCATTCATGTATAAGTTAGAACTCACTGAATAAGAAAGAACTTACTGAAAAATGAGTTTCCATGATTCTATTAAATAATATAAGTTGTAGAGAAACTCTTCACTACTCAATTTTAGTTTAAATTGGGCATATTGTAAAGAAAGAAGGTGACAAGATAGAAAGAATAGTAAAAGAGTGTGGGCAAAGGTAAGAAAGCCAACCATGAAAATATAAGGTTAAAATATGGCAAATATATTTTCTGTAACTAGATACATTAGAATGTCATGAGAAGAAATCCATAAAGAATTTATTTATGAAAATGATAATGCTGAACTATAAAATGAGAAATTTGCATAAATAGATGAAAGTAAGAGAAAGAAAAATATGCATATTTATGTACATCTTGGAAATATAATAAGCAATTAATTTGAGATGGTTTAAAGAAAACACGAATAAATAATGTATAACCTGATTTATACTAGGGGACAAATAAACAGGAATGAATTAAATTGTAGCTCAAAGACCATATCAAATCAAGTCATATTATTTAGCAGAACTTTCAGGCATGTCAGAGAGCTATTCTGCTTTTCAAATCCCATACAGCTAAAGTTATACAAGAATCATTTTACTCTTTCAAATTAAGAAACTTTGTGTAGATAGAAATAATCAACATGATAAGGAAATAAAAACAATCACCATTGAATGTTTACTTTTCTAAGATATTAGAAACCAGATGTTTCCAAGATCCCTTATCATTTATGCTGGATATTACATTGCTTTGTGCATAAAAGTATAATATCTAATAATTAGAGATTTCAAGTTATATATTATAGTCAAGAACAATATAAATAAAGATAAGTAATTTGTCTTAATGACTATCTAGGGAATGCCACGATTATAATTTCAAACAAAACCTTACTTTAAATAATTTTCTACTCAACTGTACATTGAAAAAGCAATTTATTTAGTGTCTATGTGCAATATATATTTTTTAATTTTATTTATTTTTTTATTGGTTGTTCAAAACATTACAAATCTCATGATAAATCATCTTTCATACATTTGACTCAATTGGATTATGAACTCCCATTTTTACCCCAAATACATATTGCAGAATCACATCGGTTACACACTCACCTTTTTACATAATGGCATATTAGTGACTGTTGTATTCTGCTACCTTTCCTATCCCCTACTATCACCCCTTCCTTCCCCTCCCATCTTCCCTCTCTACCTCTTGTGCTGTTGTTCAATTCCCAATATTTTTACAGGCATGGGGTTTTAAAATAATGTTCAAAATGAAAATAATGACTTAACTATAGTAGTACATGTGAATTTAAAACATGAAAAGCTCTCTCTTTCTGGATCTCACATTATCCTTAATATTTGAATGTCCTTATTTTTAATACTCAAATTATGTGGCTATTAAGTCTTTTTAAAATAAAGTAAAGATACATTTTATAACACACATATTTTTCTCAGTATAAGAAGACTACATTAATCTTCAAATGAGTGATTTGTTTTCCCTATTTTCAACTTCTTATTAGTTATTACTCATTTTATTAGGATAACAATAATGAGACGTAATTATGATTTTACTCTTAAAAATTCTTATGTATTTTCATTATACACACAAGAAAGGAATTCAGAGATTTTTTTAATTGCTGAAATATAAGCTACTGGCTTGGATATTGATATGTGCATTAAAGTAATTTTCTAGATCAGTGAATTCATGTTAGAAATGGTTGCCTGTACTAAAACTATATTTCTTCTTTTGTGGTAAAAATCCTTTAATAAAATTCTTCTACTTTTTAAATTACTGAATTATTTTACAGGTAATTTAGTACCTAATAACATGTAGACCTGAGTGGGTTTATCTGAATAGCAACTGTGTGTTGGAGCATGGTTTTCTCATAAAAGAGAGTGTAATTCATTTTGTGTGTCAGTAAGTAAGTTTATTGTAGCAGATTGTATCTAACTGAAATAACGGAAGAACACCCCGCAGTAATCTTGTAAAACACCAATGTACCTAGTGAAGCACCAAGTCTGTTTTATCAGGGTGAATTTAGAGGATGCAAAATATCTAAGCATTAACAAAAATCAACGTCAACAAATGTAAAAAGTAGTTCATACAAATCTGAATAAAAATGATTGCCATTTTGAATAGATTTTTGTATTTTAGGTTTATAAAACCATAATAGAGTTATCACAATCTGATGGATGCTATGCAAGTTTCTTAAACTTTATGTTTAAGAACTAAAGCAGGAATTAATATGTTATCAATTCCTGCAATTATAAAATCAATAAAATGTTAGTAATATCATTATACTATTACATGGAATAAAACAGTAAGACAATTTAAATTATGTTACAGATATGCAGTGAACTCCTTTTTTAAAGACCTGAAATAAGTATGAATTTGGAAAACAAGTTCAGTGGATGTGGCTTGAAAATTTGGGTCTTGGATTATACCTAACACTAAAATTCTTTACTGCCCTACACAGATTTTGTCTGCATGGCCACCTAACCTACATTAAATATTTTATTTATTAATAATTTTGAATTTTGTATATGCCTTGTTTTAAATGTAGTTTTATAAAATCATA
>NW_027517240.1:0-46441 GCF_048772815.1 Callospermophilus lateralis
GTACTGATCATTACCACCAAGTATCATCAAGATTGGGTGAAAAAATATTTGCTGGTATTTCGGAAACTTGTAATTTCTTAGAAGCTTGGCAAACTCTCTCAATGAAAGTGCTTTTCCACAGTCTGTGCCTAGGGCTACTTGAAGAGGAAACAAACCATAGAGACAAAACTGAGAACTCCTTTATTTTGTAAAGTTTCAAAGAGCTACTTCAAACCATGTTGGATTTAGAGTTACAAATTCATATATCTATATAGGAGAGAACAGAGGGAAACCTAAATATATAAACTTCTACTGTAGGCGAACGCTTCAACCTAGAAGAACACAATTTGGTGAGCCAAGTGGGATTTGTGTACTGATCATTAGCAACCAGTATCATCAAGATTGGGTGATAAAATATTTGCTGGTACTTGGGAAACTCGTTATTTCTTAGAAGCTTGGCAACCCCTCTCAATGAAAGTGCTTTTCCAGAGTCTAGGCCTAGGGCTACTTGAAGAGGTAACAAACCATAGAGACAAAACTCACAACTCCTTTATTTTGTCAAGTTTCAAAGAGCTACTACAATCCATGTTGGATTTAGAGTTCCAAATCCATCTATCTATATAGGAGAGAACAGAGAGAAACCTAAATATAAAAACTGCTACTGTAGACGAACGCTTTAACCTAGAAGAACAAAATTTGGTGAGCCAAGTGGGATCTGTGTACTGATCATTACCACCAAGTATCATCAAGATTGGGTGAAAAAATATTTGCTGGTATTTCGGAAACTCGTTATTTCTTAGAAGCTTGGCAACCCCTCTCAATGAAAGTGCTTTTCCACAGTCTGTGCCTAGGGCTACTTGAAGAGGAAACAAACCATAGAGACAAAACTGAGAACTCCTTTATTTTGTCAAGTTTCAAAGAGCTACTACAATCCATGTTGGATTTAGAGTTCCAAATTCATCTATCTATATAGGAGAGAACAGAGAGAAACCTAAATATAAAAACTGCTACTGTAGACGAACGCTTCAACCTAGAAGAACAAAATTTGGTGATCCAAGTGGGATCTGTGTACTGATCATTACCACCAAGTATCATCAAGATTGGGTGAAAAAATATTTGCTGGTATTTCGGAAACTTGTAAATTCTTAGAAGCTTGGCAAACTCTCTCAATGAAAGTGCTTTTCCACAGTCTGTGCCTAGGGCTACTTCAAGAGGAAACAAACCATAGAGACAAAACAGAGAACTCCTTTATTTTGTCAAGTTTCAAAGAGCTACTACAAACCATGTTGGATTTAGAGTTACAAATTCATATATCTATATAGGAGAGAACAGAGGGAAACCTAAATATAAAAACTTCTACTGTAGGCGAACGCTTCAACCTAGAAGAAAACAATTTGGTGAGCCAAGTGGGATTTGTGTACTGATCATTACCAACCAGTATCATCAAGATTGGGTGAAAAAATATTTGCTGGTACTTGGGAAACTCGTTATTTCTTAGAAGCTTGGCAACCCCTCTCAATGAAAGTGCTTTTCCATAGTCTGCGCCTAGGGCTACTTGAAGAGGAAACAAACCATAGAGAAAAAAACTCAGAACTCCTTTATTTTGTCAAGTTTCAAAGAGCTACTACAAACCATGTTGGATTTAGAGTTCCAAATTCATCTATCTATATATGAGAGAACAGAGTGATACCTAAATATAAAAACGACTACTGTAGACGAACGCTTCAACCTAGAAGAACAAAATTTGGTGAGCCAAGTGGGATCTGTGTGCTGATCATTACCACCACGTATCATCAAGATTGGGTGAAAAAATATTTGCTGGTATTTCAGAAATTCGTTATTTCTTAGAAGCTTGGCAAAGCCTCTCAATGAAAGTGGTTTTCCACAGTCTATGCCTAGCGCTACTTGAAGAGGAAACAAACCATAGAGACAAAACTCAGAACTCCTTTATTTTGTCAAGCTTCAAAGAGCTACTACAAACCATGTTGGATTTAGAGTTCCAAATTCATCTATCTATATATGAGAGAACAGAGTGAAACCTAAATATAAAAACTGCTACTGTAGACGAACTCTTCAACCTAGAAGAACAAAATTTGGTGAGCCAAGTGGGATCTGTGTACTGATCATTAGCAACATGTATCACCAAGATTGGGTGAAAAAATATTTGCTGGTATTTTGGAAACTCGTTATTTCTTAGAAGCTTGGCAACCCCTCTCAATTAAAGTGCTTTTCCACAGTCTGTGCCTAGGCCTCTTGAAGAGGAAACAAACCATGGAGACAAAACTCAGAACTCCTTTATTTTGTCAAGTTTCAAAGAGCTACTACAAACCATGTTGGATTTCGAGTTCCAAATTCATCTATCTATATATGAGAGAACAGAATGAAAACTAAATATAAAAACTGCTACTGTAGATGAAAGCTTCAACCTAGAAGAACAAAATTTGGTGAGCCAAGTGGGATTTGTGTACTGATCATTACCACCAAGTATCATCAAGATTGGGTGAAAAAATATTTGCTGGTATTTCGGAAACTTGTAATTTCTTAGAATCTTGGCAACCCCTCTCAATGAAATTGCTTTTCCACAGTTTGTGCCTAGGGCTATTTGAAGAGGAAACAAACCATAGAGACAAAACTGAGAACTCCTTTATTTTGTCAAGTTTCAAAGAGCTACTACAAACCATGCTGGATTTAGAGTTCCAAATTCATGTATCTATATAGGAGAGAACAGAGCTAAACCTAAATATAAAAACTTCTACTGTAGGCGAACGCTTCAACCTAGAAGAACACAAATTGGTGAGCCAAGTGGGATTTGTGTACTGATCAATTGCAACCAGAATCATCAAGATTGGGTGAAAAAATATTTGCTGGTACTTTGGAAACTCGTTATTTCTTAGAAGCTTGGCAACCCCTCTCATTGAAAGTGCTTTTCCACAGTCTGTGCCTCGGGCTATTTGAAGAGGAAACAAACCATAGAGACAAAACTCAGAACTCCTTTATTTTGTCAAGTTTCAAAGAGCTACTAAAAACAATGTTGGATTTAGAGTTCCAAATTCATATATCTATATAGGAGAGAACAGAGGGAAACATAAATATAAAAACTGCTACTGTAGACGAACGCTTCAACCTAGAAGAACAAAATTTGGTGAGCCAAGTGGGATCTGTGTACTGATCATTACCACCAAGTATCATCAAGATTGGGTGAAAAAATATTTGCTGGTACTTCGGAAACTCGTTATTTCTTAGAAGCTGGGCAACCCCTCTCAATGAAAGTGCTTTTCCACAGTCTGCGCCTAGGGCTACTTGAAGAGGAAACAAACCATAGAGACAAAACTCAGAACTCCTTTATTTTGTCAAGTTTCAAATAGCTACTACAAACCATGTTGGATTTAGAGTTCCAAATTCATCTATCTATATATGAGAGAACAGAGTGAAACCTAAATATAAAAACGGCTACTGTAGACGAACGCTTCAACCTAGAAGAACAAAATTTGGTGAGCCAAGTGGGATTTGTGTACTGATCATTAGAACCAGTATCATCAAGATTAGGTGAAAAAATATTTGCTGATATTTCGGAAACTCGTTATTTCTTAGAAGCTTGGCAACCCCCTCAATGAAAGTGGTTTTCCACAGTCTGTGCCTAGGGCTAATTGAAGAGGAAACAAACCATAGAGACAAAACTCAGAACTCTTTATTTTGTCAAGTTTCAAAGAGCTACTACAAACCATGTTGGATTTAGAGTTCCAAATTCATCTATCTATATAGGAGAGAACAGAGAGAAACCTAAATATAAAAACTGCTACTGTAGACGAACGCTTCAACCTAGACGAACAAAATTTGGTGAGCCAAGTGGGATTTGTGTACTGATCATTACCACCAAGTATCATCAAGATTGGGTGAAAAAATATTTGCTGGTATTATGGAAACTTGTTATTTCTTAGAAGCTGGCAACCCCTCTCAATGAAATTGCTTTTCCACAGTCTGTGCCTAGGGCTATTTGAAGAGGAAACAAACCATAGAGACAAAACTGAGAACTCCTTTATTTTGTCATGTTTCAAAGAGCTACTACAAACCATGTTGGATTTAGAGTTCCAAATTCATGTATCTATATAGGAGAGAACAGAGCTAAACCTAAATATAAAAACTTCTACTGTCGGCGAACGCTTCAACCTAGAAGAACACAATTTGGTGAGCCAAGTGGGATTTGTGTACTGATCATTAGCAACCAGAATCATCAAGATTGGGTGAAAAATTATTTGCTGGTACTTCGGAAACTCGTTATTTCTTAGAAGCTTGACAACCCCTCTCATTGAAAGTGCTTTTCCACAGTCTGTGCCTAGGGCTACTTGAAGAGGAAACAAACCATAGAGACAAAACTCAGAACTCCTTTATTTTGTCAAGTTTCAAAGAGCTACTACAAACAATGTTGGATTTAGAGTTCCAAATTCATATATCTATATAGGAGAGAACAGAGGGAAACCTAAATATAAAAACTGCTACTGTTGGCGAACGCTTCAACCTAGCAGAACACAATTTGGTGAGCCAAGTGGGATTTCTGTACTGATCATTAGCAAAAGTATCATCAAGATTGGGTTAAAAAATATTTGCTGGTACTACGGAAACTCGTTATTTCTTAGAAGCTTGGCAAACTCTCTCAATGAAAGTGCTTTTCCACAGGGTGTGCCTAGTGCTAATTGAAGAGGAAACAATCCATAGAGAAAAAACTCAGAACTCCTTTATTTTGTCAAGTTTCAAAGAGCTACTACAAACCATGTTGGATTTAGAGTTCCAAATTCATCTATCTATATATGGGAGAACAGAGTGAAACCTAAATATAAAAACGGCTACTGTAGACGAACGCTTCAACCTAGAAGAACAAAATTTGGTGAGCCACGTGGTACTGTGTACTGATCATTACCACCAAGTATCATCAAGATTGGGTGAAAAAGTGTTTGCTGATATTTCGGAAACTCGTTATTTCTTAGAAGGTTGGCAACCCCTCTCAATGAAAGTGGTTTTCCACAGTCTGTGCCTAGGGCTACTTGAATACGAAACAAACCATAGAGACAAAACTCAGAACTCCTTTATTTTGTCAAGTTTCAAAGAGCTACTACAAACCATGTTGGATTTAGAGTTCCAAATTCATCTATCTATATAAGAGAGAACAGAGTGAAACCTGAATATAAAAACTGCTACTGTAGACGAACGCTTCAACCTAGAAGAACAAAATTTGGTGAGCCAAGTGGGAACTGTTTACTGATCATTCCCACCAAGTATCATCAAGATTGGGTGAAAAAATATTTGCTGGTATTTCGGAAACTCGTTATTTCTTAGAAGCTTGGCAACCCATCTCAATGAAAGTGCTTTTCCACAGTCTGTGCCTAGGGCTACTTCAAGAGGAAACAAACCATAGAGACAAAACTGAGAACTCCTTTATTTTGTCAAGTTTCAAAGAGCTACTACAAACAATGTTGGATTTAGAGTTCCAAATTCATATATCTATATAGGAGAGAACAGAGGGAAACCTAAATATAAAAACTGCTACTGTTGGCGAACGCTTCAACCTAGCAGAACACAATTTGGTGAGCCAAGCGGGATTTCTGTACTGATCATTAGCAAAAGTATCATCAAGATTGGGTTAAAAAATATTTGCTGGTACTACGGAAACTCGTTATTTCTTAGAAGCTTGGCAAACTCTCTCAATGAAAGTGCTTTTCCACAGTGTGTGCCTAGTGCTAATTGAAGAGGAAACAATCCATAGAGAAAAAACTCAGAACTCCTTTATTTTGTCAAGTTTCAAAGAGCTACTACAAACCATGTTGGATTTAGAGTTCCAAATTCATCTATCTATATATGGGAGAACAGAGTGAAACCTAAATATAAAAACGGCTACTGTAGACGAACGCTTCAACCTAGAAGAACAAAATTTGGTGAGCCACGTGGTACTGTGTACTGATCATTACCACCAAGTATCATCAAGATTGGGTGAAAAAGTATTTGCTGATATTTCGGAAACTCGTTATTGCTTAGAAGCTTGGCAACCCCTCTCAATGATAGTGGTTTTCCACAGTCTGTGCCTAGGGCTACTTGAATACGAAACAAACCATAGAGACAAAACTCAGAACTCCTTTATTTTGTCAAGTTTCAAAGAGCTACTACAAACCATGTTGGATTTAGAGTTCCAAATTCATCTATCTATATATGAGAGAACAGAGTGAAACCTAAATATAAAAACTGCTACTGTAGATGAACGCTTCAACCTACAAACACAATTTGGTGAGCCAAGTGGGATTTGTGTACTGATCATTAGCAACCAGTATCATCAAGATTGGGTGAAAAAATATTTGCTGGTATTTTGGAAACTCGTTATTTCCTAGAAGCTTGGCAACCCCTCTCAATGAAAGTGCTTTTCCAGAGTCTGTGCCTAGGGCTACTTGAAGAGGAAACAAACCATAAAGACAAAACTCAGAACTCCTTTATTTTGTCAAGTTTCAAAGAGCTACTACAATCCATGTTGGATTTATAGTTCCAAATTCATCTATCTATATATGAGAGAACAGAGAGAAACCTAAATATAAAAACTGCTACTGTAGACGAAGGCTTCAACCTAGAAGAACAAAACTTGGTGAGCCAAGTGGGATTTGTGTACTGATCATTAGCAACAAGTATCATCAAGATTGGGTGAAAAAATATTTGCTGGTATTTAGAAACTCGTTATTTCTTAGAAGCTTGGCAACCCCTCTCTATGAAATTGCTTTTCCAGAGTCTGCGCCTAGGGCTACTTGAAGAGGAAACAAACAATAGAGACAAAACTCAGAACTCCTTTATTTTGTCTAGTTTAAAAAGCTAGTACAAACCATGTTGGATTTAGAGTTCCAAATTCATCTATCTATATATGAGAGAACAGAGTGAAACCTAAATATAAAAACTGCTACTGTAGACGAACGCTTCAACCTAGAAGAACAAAATTTGGTGAGCCAAGTGGGTACTGTGTACTGATCATTCCCCCCAAGTATCATCAAGATTGGGTGAAAAAATATTTGCTGGTATTTCGGAAACTCGTTATTTCTTAGAAGCTTGGCAACCCCTCTTAGTCAAAGTGCTTTTCCACAGTCTGTGCCTAGGGCTACTTGAAGAGGAAACAAACCATAGAGACAAACCTGAGAACTCCTTTATTTTGTCAAGTTTCAAAGAGCTACTACAATCCATGTTGGATTTCAAGTTCCAAATTCATCTATCTATATAGGAGAGAACAGAGAGAAACCTAAATATAAAAACTGCTACTGTAGACGAACGCTTCAACCTAGAAGAACAAAATTTTTGAGCCAAGAGGGATTTGTGTACTGATTATTTCCACCAACTATCATCAAGATTGGGTGAAAAAATATTTGCTGGTATTTTGGAAACACGTTATTTCTTAGAAGCTTGGCAACCCATCTCAATGAAAGTGCTTACACAGTCTGTGCCTAGGGCTACTTGAAGAGGAAACAAACCATAGAGACAAAACTGAGAGCTCCTTTATTTTGTCAAGTTTCAAAGAGCTACTCCAATCCATGTTGGATTTAAAGTTCCAAATTCATCTATCTATATAGGAGAGAACAGAGAGAAACCTAAATATAAATACTGCTACTGTAGACGAACGCTTCAACCTAGAAGAACAAAATTTGGTAAGCCAAGTGGGATTTGTGTACTGATCATTTCCACCAAGCATCATCAAGATTGGGTGAAAAAATATTTGCTGGTATTTCGGAAACTCGTAATTTTTTAGAAGCTTGGCAACGCCTCTCAATGAAAGTGCTTCCACAGTCTGTGCCTAGGGCTACTTGAAGAGGAAACAAACCATAGAGACAAAACTCAGAACTTTTTTATTTTGTCAAGTTTCAAAGAGCTACTACAAACCATGTTGGATTTAGAGTTCCAAATTCATATATCTATATATGAGAGAACAGAGGGAAACCTAAATATAAAAACTTCTACTGAAGGCCAACGCTTCAACCTAGAAGAACACAATTTGGGGAGCCAAGTGGGATTTGTATACTGATCATTAGCAACCAGTATCATCAATATTGGGTGAAAAAATATTTGCTGGTACTTCGGAAACTCGTTATTTCTTAGAAGCTTTGCAACCCCTCTCAATGAAAGTGCTTTTCCCGAGTCTGCGCCTAGGGCTACTTGAAGAGGAAACAAACCATAGAGACAAAACTCAGAACTCTTTTATTTTGTCAAGTTTCAAAGAGCTACTACAAACCATGTTGGATTTAGAGTTCCAAATTAATCTATCTATATATGAGAGAACAGAGTGGAACCTAAATATACAAACGACTACTGTAGACGAACGCTTCAACCTAGAAGAACAAAATTTGGTGAGCCAAGTGGTTACTGTGTTCTGATCATTACCACCAAGTATCATCAGGATTGGGTGAAAAAATATTTGCTGATATTTCGGAAACTCGTTATTTCTTAGAAGCTTGGCAACCCCTCTCAATGAAAGTGGTTTTACTCAGTCTGTGCCTAGGGCTACTTGAAGAGGAAACAAACCATAGAAACAAAACTCAGAACTCTTTATTTTGTCAAGTTTCAAAGAGCTACTACAAACCATGTTGGTTTTAGAGTTCCAAATTCATCTATCTATATATGAGAGAACAGAGTGAAACCTAAATATTAAAACTGCTACTGTAGACGAACGCTTCAACCTAGAAGAACAAAATTTGGTGAGCCAAGTGGGATCTGTGTACTGATCATTCGCACCAAGTATCATCAAGATTGGGTGAAAAACTATTGGCTGGTATTTTGGAAACTCGTTATTTCTTAGAAGCTTGGCAACCCCTCTCAATGAAATTGCTTTTCCACAGTCTGTGCCTAGGGCTACTTGAAGAGGAAACAAACCATAGAGACAAAACTCAGAACTCCTTTATTTTGTCAAGTTTCAAAGAGCTACTACAAACCATGTTGGATTTAGAGTTCCAAATTCATCTATCTATATAAGAGAGAACAGAGTGAAACCTGAATATAAAAACTGCTACTGTAGACGAACGCTTCAACCTAGAAGAACAAAATTTGGTGAGCCAAGTGGGAACTGTTTACTGATCATTCCCACCAAGTATCATCAAGATTGGGTGAAAAAATATTTGCTGGTATTTCGGAAACTCGTTATTTCTTAGAAGCTTGGCAACCCATCTCAATGAAAGTGCTTTTCCACAGTCTGTGCCTAGGGCTACTTCAAGAGGAAACAAACCATAGAGACAAAACTGAGAACTCCTTTATTTTGTCAAGTTTCAAAGAGCTACTACAAACAATGTTGGATTTAGAGTTCCAAATTCATATATCTATATAGGAGAGAACAGAGGGAAACCTAAATATAAAAACTGCTACTGTTGGCGAACGCTTCAACCTAGCAGAACACAATTTGGTGAGCCAAGTGGGATTTGTGTACTGATCATTACCACCAAGTATCATCAAGATTGGGTGAAAAAATATTTGCTGGTACTTCGGAAACTCGTTATTTCTTAGAAGCTTGACAACCCCTCTCATTGAAAGTGCTTTTCCACAGGGTGTGCCTAGTGCTAATTGAAGAGGAAACAATCCATAGAGAAAAAACTCAGAACTCCTTTATTTTGTCAAGTTTCAAAGAGCTACTACAAACCATGTTGGATTTAGAGTTCCAAATTCATCTATCTATATATGGGAGAACAGAGTGAAACCTAAATATAAAAACGGCTACTGTAGACGAACGCTTCAACCTAGAAGAACAAAATTTGGTGAGCCACGTGGTACTGTGTACTGATCATTACCACCAAGTATCATCAAGATTGGGTGAAAAAGTATTTGCTGATATTTCGGAAACTCGTTATTTCTTAGAAGCTTGGCAACCCCTCTCAATGAAAGTGGTTTTCCACAGTCTGTGCCTAGGGCTACTTGAATACGAAACAAACCATAGAGACAAAACTCAGAACTCCTTTATTTTGTCAAGTTTCAAAGAGCTACTACAAACCATGTTGGATTTAGAGTTCCAAATTCATCTATCTATATAAGAGAGAACAGAGTGAAACCTGAATATAAAAACTGCTACTGTAGACGAACGCTTCAACCTAGAAGAACAAAATTTGGTGAGCCAAGTGGGAACTGTTTACTGATCATTCCCACCAAGTATCATCAAGATTGGGTGAAAAAATATTTGCTGGTATTTCGGAAACTCGTTATTTCTTAGAAGCTTGGCAACCCATCTCAATGAAAGTGCTTTTCCACAGTCTGTGCCTAGGGATACTTCAAGAGGAAACAAACCATAGAGACAAAACTGAGAACTCCTTTATTTTGTCAAGTTTCAAAGAGCTACTACAAATAATGTTGGATTTAGAGTTCCAAATTCATATATCTATATAGGAGAGAACAGAGGGAAACCTAAATATAAAAACTGCTACTGTTGGCGAACGCTTCAACCTAGCAGAACACAATTTGGTGAGCCAAGTGGGATTTCTGTACTGATCATTAGCAAAAGTATCATCAAGATTGGGTTAAAAAATATTTGCTGGTACTACGGAAACTCGTTATTTCTTAGAAGCTTGGCAAACTCTCTCAATGAAAGTGCTTTTCCACAGTGTGTGCCTAGTGCTAATTGAAGAGGAAACAATCCATAGAGAAAAAACTCAGAACTCCTTTATTTTGTCAAGTTTCAAAGAGCTACTACAAACCATGTTGGATTTAGAGTTCCAAATTCATCTATCTATATATGGGAGAACAGAGTGAAACCTAAATATAAAAACGGCTACTGTAGACGAACGCTTCAACCTAGAAGAACAAAATTTGGTGAGCCACGTGGTACTGTGTACTGATCATTACCACCAAGTATCATCAAGATTGGGTGAAAAAGTATTTGCTGATATTTCGGAAACTCGTTATTTCTTAGAAGCTTGGCAACCCCTCTCAATGAAAGTGGTTTTCCACAGTCTGTGCCTAGGGCTACTTGAATACGAAACAAACCATAGAGACAAAACTCAGAACTCCTTTATTTTGTCAAGTTTCAAAGAGCTACTACAAACCATGTTGGATTTAGAGTTCCAAATTCATCTATCTATATATGAGAGAACAGAGTGAAACCTAAATATAAAAACTGCTACTGTAGATGAACGCTTCAACCTACAAACACAATTTGGTGAGCCAAGTGGGATTTGTGTACTGATCATTAGCAACCAGTATCATCAAGATTGGGTGAAAAAATATTTGCTGGTATTTTGGAAACTCGTTATTTCCTAGAAGCTTGGCAACCCCTCTCAATGAAAGTGCTTTTCCAGAGTCTGTGCCTAGGGCTACTTGAAGAGGAAACAAACCATAAAGACAAAACTCAGAACTCCTTTATTTTGTCAAGTTTCAAAGAGCTACTACAATCCATGTTGGATTTATAGTTCCAAATTCATCTATCTATATATGAGAGAACAGAGAGAAACCTAAATATAAAAACTGCTACTGTAGACGAAGGCTTCAACCTAGAAGAACAAAACTTGGTGAGCCAAGTGGGATTTGTGTACTGATCATTAGCAACAAGTATCATAAAGATTGGGTGAAAAAATATTTGCTGGTATTTAGAAACTCGTTATTTCTTAGAAGCTTGGCAACCCCTCTCTATGAAATTGCTTTTCCACAGTCTGCGCCTAGGGCTACTTGAAGAGGAAACAAACAATAGAGACAAAACTCAGAACTCCTTTATTTTGTCTAGTTTCAAAGAGCTAGTACAAACCATGTTGGATTTAGAGTTCCAAATTCATCTATCTATATATGAGAGAACAGAGTGAAACCTAAATATAAAAACTGCTACTGTAGACGAACGCTTCAACCTAGAAGAACAAAATTTGGTGAGCCAAGTGGGTACTGTGTACTGATCATTCCCCCCAAGTATCATCAAGATTGGGTGAAAAAATATTTGCTGGTATTTCGGAAACTCGTTATTTCTTAGAAGCTTGGCAACCCCTCTTAGTCAAAGTGCTTTTCCACAGTCTGTGCCTAGGGCTACTTGAAGAGGAAACAAACCATAGAGACAAACCTGAGAACTCCTTTATTTTGTCAAGTTTCAAAGAGCTACTACAATCCATGTTGGATTTAAAGTTCCAAATTCATCTATCTATATAGGAGAGAACAGAGAGAAACCTAAATATAAAAACTGCTACTGTAGACGAACGCTTCAACCTAGAAGAACAAAATTTGGTGAGCCAAGAGGGATTTGTGTACTGATTATTTCCACCAACTATCATCAAGATTGGGTGAAAAAATATTTGCTGGTATTTTGGAAACACGTTATTACTTAGAAGCTTGGCAACCCATCTCAATGAAAGTGCTTACACAGTCTGTGCCTAGGGCTACTTGAAGAGGAAACAAACCATAGAGACAAAACTGAGAGCTCCTTTATTTTGTCAAGTTTCAAAGAGCTACTCCAATCCATGTTGGATTTAAAGTTCCAAATTCATCTATCTATATAGGAGAGAACAGAGAGAAACCTAAATATAAATACTGCTACTGTAGACGAACGCTTCAACCTAGAAGAACAAAATTTGGTAAGCCAAGTGGGATTTGTGTACTGATCATTTCCACCAAGCATCATCAAGATTGGGTGAAAAAATATTTGCTGGTATTTCGGAAACTCGTAAATTTTTAGAAGCTTGGCAACGCCTCTCAATGAAAGTGCTTCCACAGTCTGTGCCTAGGGCTACTTGAAGAGGAAACAAACCATAGAGACAAAACTCAGAACTTTTTTATTTTGTCAAGTTTCAAAGAGCTACTACAAACCATGTTGGATTTAGAGTTCCAAATTCATATATCTATATATGAGAGAACAGAGGGAAACCTAAATATAAAAACTTCTACTGAAGGCCAACGCTTCAACCTAGAAGAACACAATTTGGGGAGCCAAGTGGGATTTGTCTACTGATCATTAGCAACCAGTATCATCAATATTGGGTGAAAAAATATTTGCTGGTACTTCGGAAACTCGTTATTTCTTAGAAGCTTGGCAACCCCTCTCAATGAAAGTGCTTTTCCCGAGTCTGCGCCTAGGGCTACTTGAAGAGGAAACAAACCATAGAGACAAAACTCAGAACTCTTTTATTTTGTCAAGTTTCAAAGAGCTACTACAAACCATGTTGGATTTAGAGTTCCAAATTCATCTATCTATATATGAGAGAACAGAGTGGAACCTAAATATACAAACGACTACTGTAGACGAACGCTTCAACCTAGAAGAACAAAATTTGGTGAGCCAAGTGGTTACTGTGTTCTGATCATTACCACCAAGTATCATCAAGATTGGGTGAAAAAATATTTGCTGATATTTCGGAAACTCGTTATTTCTTAGAAGCTTGGCAACCCCTCTCAATGAAAGTGGTTTTCCTCAGTCTGTGCCTAGGGCTACTTGAAGAGGAAACAAACCATAGAAACAAAACTCAGAACTCTTTATTTTGTCAAGTTTCAAAGAGCTACTACAAACCATGTTGGTTTTAGAGTTCCAAATTCATCTATCTATATATGAGAGAACAGAGTGAAACCTAAATATTAAAACTGCTACTGTAGACGAACGCTTCAACCTAGAATAACAAAATTTGGTGAGCCAAGTGGGATCTGTGTACTGATCATTCGCACCAAGTATCATCAAGATTGGGTGAAAAACTATTGGCTGGTATTTTGGAAACTCGTTATTTCTTAGAAGCTTGGCAACCCCTCTCAATGAAATTGCTTTTCCACAGTCTGTGCCTAGGGCTACTTGAAGAGGAAACAAACCATAGAGACAAAACTCAGAACTCCTTTATTTTGTCAAGTTTCAAAGAGCTACTACAAACCATGTTGGATTTAGAGTTCCAAATTCATCTATCTATATAAGAGAGAACAGAGTGAAACCTGAATATAAAAACTGCTACTGTAGACGAACGCTTAAACCTAGAAGAACAAAATTTGGTGAGCCAAGTGGGAACTGTTTACTGATCATTCCCACCAAGTATCATCAAGATTGGGTGAAAAAATATTTGCTGGTATTTCGGAAACTCGTTATTTCTTAGAAGCTTGGCAACCCATCTCAATGAAAGTGCTTTTCCACAGTCTGTGCCTAGGGCTACTTCAAGAGGAAACAAACCATAGAGACAAAACTGAGAACTCCTTTATTTTGTCAAGTTTCAAAGAGCTACTACAAACAATGTTGGATTTAGAGTTCCAAATTCATATATCTATATAGGAGAGAACAGAGGGAAACCTAAATATAAAAACTGCTACTGTTGGCGAACGCTTCAACCTAGCAGAACACAATTTGGTGAGCCAAGTGGGATTTGTGTACTGATCATTACCACCAAGTATCATCAAGATTGGGTGAAAAAATATTTGCTGGTACTTCGGAAACTCGTTATTTCTTAGAAGCTTGACAACCCCTCTCATTGAAAGTGCTTTTCCACAGTCTGTGCCTAGGGCTACTTGAAGAGGAAACAAACCATAGAGACAAAACTCAGAACTCCTTTATTTTGTCAAGTTTCAAAGAGCTACTACAAACAATGTTGGATTTAGAGTTCCAAATTCATATATCTATATAGGAGAGAACAGAGGGAAACCTAAATATAAAAACTGCTACTGTTGGCGAACGCTTCAACCTAGCAGAACACAATTTGGTGAGCCAAGTGGGATTTCTGTACTGATCATTAGCAAATGTATCATCAAGATTGGGTTAAAAAATATTTGCTGGTACTACGGAAACTCGTTATTTCTTAGAAGCTTGGCAAACTCTCTCAATGAAAGTGCTTTTCCACAGTGTGTGCCTAGTGCTAATTGAAGAGGAAACAATCCATAGAGAAAAAACTCAGAACTCCTTTATTTTGTCAAGTTTCAAAGAGCTACAACAAACCATGTTGGATTTAGAGTTCCAAATTCATCTATCTATATATGGGAGAACAGAGTGAAACCTAAATATAAAAACGGCTACTGTAGACGAACGCTTCAACCTAGAAGAACAAAATTTGGTGAGCCACGTGGTACTGTGTACTGATCATTACCACCAAGTATCATCAAGATTGGGTGAAAAAGTATTTGCTGATATTTCGGAAACTCGTTATTTCTTAGAAGCTTGGCAACCCCTCTCAATGAAAGTGGTTTTCCACAGTCTGTGCCTAGGGCTACTTGAATACGAAACAAACCATAGAGACAAAACTCAGAACTCCTTTATTTTGTCAAGTTTCAAAGAGCTACTACAAACCATGTTGGATTTAGAGTTCCAAATTCATCTATCTATATATGAGAGAACAGAGTGATATAAATATAAAAACTGCTACTGTAGATGAACGCTTCAACCTACAAACACAATTTGGTGAGCCAAGTGGGATTTGTGTACTGATCATTAGCAACCAGTATCATCAAGATTGGGTGAAAAAATATTTGCTGGTATTTTGGAAACTCGTTATTTCCTAGAAGCTTGGCAACCCCTCTCAATGAAAGTGCTTTTCCAGAGTCTGTGCCTAGGGCTACTTGAAGAGGAAACAAACCATAAAGACAAAACTCAGAACTCCTTTATTTTGTCAAGTTTCAAAGAGCTACTACAATCCATGTTGGATTTATAGTTCCAAATTCATCTATCTATATATGAGAGAACAGAGAGAAACCTAAATATAAAAACTGCTACTGTAGACGAAGGCTTCAACCTAGAAGAACAAAACTTGGTGAGCCAAGTGGGATTTGTGTACTGATCATTAGCAACAAGTATCATCAAGATTGGGTGAAAAAATATTTGCTGGTATTTAGAAACTCGTTATTTCTTAGAAGCTTGGCAACCCCTCTCTATGAAATTGCTTTTCCAGAGTCTGCGCCTAGGGCTACTTGAAGAGGAAACAAACAATAGAGACAAAACTCAGAACTCCTTTATTTTGTCTAGTTTCAAAGAGCTAGTACAAACCATGTTGGATTTAGAGTTCCAAATTCATCTATCTATATATGAGAGAACAGAGTGAAACCTAAATATAAAAACTGCTACTGTAGACGAACGCTTCAACCTAGAAGAACAAAATTTGGTGAGCCAAGTGTGTACTGTGTACTGATCATTCCCCCCAAGTATCATCAAGATTGGGTGAAAAAATATTTGCTGGTATTTCGGAAACTCGTTATTTCTTAGAAGCTTGGCAACCCCTCTTAGTCAAAGTGCTTTTCCACAGTCTGTGCCTAGGGCTACTTGAAGAGGAAACAAACCATAGAGACAAACCTGAGAACTCCTTTATTTTGTCAAGTTTCAAAGAGCTACTACAATCCATGTTGGATTTAAAGTTCCAAATTCATCTATCTATATAGGAGAGAACAGAGAGAAACCTAAATATAAAAACTGCTACTGTAGACGAACGCTTCAACCTAGAAGAACAAAATTTGGTGAGCCAAGAGGGATTTGTGTACTGATTATTTCCACCAACTATCATCAAGATTGGGTGAAAAAATATTTGCTGGTATTTTGGAAACACGTTATTTCTTAGAAGCTTGGCAACAAATCTCAATGAAAGTGCTTACACAGTCTGTGCCTAGGGCTACTTGAAGAGGAAACAAACCATAGAGACAAAACTGAGAGCTCCTTTATTTTGTCAAGTTTCAAAGAGCTACTACAATCCATGTTGGATTTAAAGTTCCAAACTCATCTATCTATATCGGAGAGAACAGAGAGAAACCTAAATATAAATACTGCTACTGTAGACGAACGCTTCAACCTAGAAGAACAAAATTTGATAAGCCAAGTGGGATTTGTGTACTGATCATTTCCACCAAGTATCTTCAAGATTGGGTGAAAAAATATTTGCTGGTATTTCGGAAACTCGTAATTTTGTAGAAGCTTGGCAACGCCTCTCAATGAAAGTGCTTCCACAGTCTGTGCCTAGGGCTACTTGAAGAGGAAACAAACCATAGAGACAAAACTCAGAACTTTTTTATTTTGTCAAGTTTCAAAGAGCTACTACAAACCATGTTGGATTTAGAGTTCCAAATTCATATATCTATATATGAGAGAACAGAGGGAAACCTAAATATAAAAACTTCTACTGAAGGCCAACGCTTCAACCTAGAAGAACACAATTTGGGGAGCCAAGTGGGATTTGTATACTGATCATTAGCAACCAGTATCATCAATATTGGGAGAAAAAATATTTGCTGGTACTTCGGAAACTCGTTATTTCTTAGAAGCTTGGCAACCCCTCTCAATGAAAGTGCTTTTCCCGAGTCTGCGCCTAGGGCTACTTGAAGAGGAAACAAACCATAGAGACAAAACTCAGAACTCCTTTATTTTGTCAAGTTTCAAAGAGCTACTACAAACCATGTTGGATTTAGAGTTCCAAATTCATCTATCTATATAGGAGAGAACAGAGAGAAACCTAAATATAAAAACTGCTACTGTAGACGAACCCTTCAACCTAGAAGAACAATATTTGGTGAGCCAAGTGGGATTTGTGTACTGATCATTACCACCAAGTATCATCAAGATTGGGTGAAAAAATATTTGCTGGTATTTCGGAAACTTGTAATTTCTTAGAAGCTTGGCAATCACTCTCAATGGAAGTGCTTTTCCACAGTCTGTGCCTAGGGCTACTTGAAGAGGAAACAAACCATAGAGACAAAACTGAGAACTCCTTTATTTTGTCAAGTTTCAAAGAGCTACTACAAACCATGTTGGATTTAGAGTTCCAAATTCATCTATCTATATAGGAGAGAACAGAGGGAAACCTAAATATAAAAACTTCTACTGTAGACGAACGCTTCAACCTAGAATAACAAAATTTGGTGAGCCAAGTGGGATCTGTGTACTGATCATTCGCACCAAGTATCATCAAGATTGGGTGAAAAACTATTGGCTGGTATTTTGGAAACTCGTTATTTCTTAGAAGCTTGGCAACCCCTCTCAATGAAATTGCTTTTCCACAGTCTGTGCCTAGGGCTACTTGAAGAGGAAACAAACCATAGAGACAAAACTCAGAACTCCTTTATTTTGTCAAGTTTCAAAGAGCTACTACAAACCATGTTGGATTTAGAGTTCCAAATTCATCTATCTATATAAGAGAGAACAGAGTGAAACCTGAATATAAAAACTGCTACTGTAGACGAACGCTTCAACCTTGAAGAACAAAATTTGGTGAGCCAAGTGGGAACTGTTTACTGATCATTCCCACCAAGTATCATCAAGATTGGGTGAAAAAATATTTGCTGGTATTTCGGAAACTCGTTATTTCTTAGAAGCTTGGCAACCCATCTCAATGAAAGTGCTTTTCCACAGTCTGTGCCTAGGGCTACTTCAAGAGGAAACAAACCATAGAGACAAAACTGAGAACTCCTTTATTTTGTCAAGTTTCAAAGAGCTACTACAATCCATGTTGGATTTAGAGTTCCAAATTCATCTATCTATATAGGAGAGAACAGAGAGAAACCTAAATATAAAAACTGCTACTGTAGACGAACGCTTCAACCTAGAAGAACAATATTTGGTGAGCCAAGTGGGATTTGTGTACTGATCATTACCACCAAGTATCATCAAGATTGGGTGAAAAAATATTTGCTGGTACTTCGGAAACTCGTTATTTCTTAGAAGCTTGGCAACCCCTCTCAATGAAAGTGCTTTTCCCCAGTCTGCGCCTAGGGCTACATGAAGAGGAAACAAACCATAGAGACAAAACTCAGAACTCCTTTATTTTGTCAAGTTTCAAAGAGCTACTACAAACCATGTTGGATTTAGAGTTCCAAATTCATCTATCTATATATGAGAGAACAGAGTGGAACCTAAATATAAAAACGACTACTGTAGACGAACGCTTCAACCTAGAAGAACAAAATTTGGTGAGCCCAGTGGTTACTGTGTACTGATAATTACCACCAAGTATCATCAAGATTGGGTGAAAAAACATTTGCTGATATTTCGGAAACTCGTTATTTCTTAGAAGCTTGGCAACCCCTCTCAATGAAAGTGGTTTTCCACAGTCTGTGCCTAGGGCTACTTGAAGAGGAAACAAACCATAGAAACAAAACTCAGAACTCTTTATTTTGTCAAGTTTCAAAGAGCTACTACAAACCATGTTGGATTTAGAGTTCCAAATTCATCTATCTATATATGAGAGAACAGAGTGAAACCTAAATATAAAAACTGATACTGTAGACGAACGCTTCAACCTAGAATAACAAAATTTGGTGAGCCAAGTGGGATCTGTGTACTGATGATTCCCACCAAGTATCATCAAGATTGGGTGAAAAACTATTGGCTGGTATTTTGGAAACTCGTTATTTCTTAGAAGCTTGGCAACCCCTCTCAATGAAATTGCTTTTCCACAGTCTGTGAATAGGGCTACTTGAAGAGGAAACAAACCATAGAGACAAAACTCAGAACTCCTTTATTTTGTCAAGTTTCAAAGAGCTACTACAAACCATGTTGGATTTAGAGTTCCAAATTCATCTATCTATATATGAGAGAACAGAGTGAAACCTGAATATAAAAACTGCTAGTGTAGACGAACGCTTCAACCTAGAAGAACAAAATTTGGTGAGCCAAGTGGGAACTGTTTACTGATCATTCCCACCAAGTATCATCAAGATTGGGTGAAAAAATATTTGCTGGTATTTCGGAAACTCGTTATTTCTTAGAAGCTTGGCAACACCTCTCAATGAAAGTGGTTTTCCACAGTCCGTGCTTAGGGCTACTTGAAGAGGAAACAAACCATAGAGACAAAACTGAGAACTCCTTTATTTTGTCAAGTTTCAAAGAGCTACTACAAACCATGTTGGATTTAGAGTTCCAAATTCATCTATCTATACAGGAGAGAACAGAGTGAAACCTAAATATAAAAACTGCTACTGTAGACGAACGCTTCAACCTAGAAGAACAAAATTTGGTGAGCCAAGTGGGATCTGTGTACTGATCATTAGCAGCATGTATCATCAAGATTGGGTGAAAAAATATTTGCTGGTATTTCGGAAACTCGTTATTTCTTAGAAGCTTGGCAACCCTTCTCAATTAAAGTTCTTTTCCACAGTCTTTGCCTAGGCCTCTTAAAGAGGAAACAAACCATAGAGACAAAACTGAGAACTCCTTTATTTTGTCAAGTTTCAAAGAGCTACTACAAACCATGTTGGATTTAGAGTTCCAAATTCATCTATCTATACAGGAGAGAACAGAGTGAAACCTAAATATAAAAACTGCTACTGTAGACGAACGCTTCAACCTAGAAGAACAAAATTTGGTGAGCCAAGTGGGATCTGTGTACTGATCATTACCAACAAGTATAGTCAAGATTGGGTGAAAAAATATTTGCTGGTATTTTGGAAACTCGTTATTTCTTAGAAGCTTGGCAACCCCTCTCAATGAAAGTGGTTTTCCACAGTCTGTGCCTAGGGATACTTGAAGAGGAAACAAACCATAGAGACAAAACTGAGAACTCCTTTATTTTGTCAAGTTTCAAAGAGCTACTACAACCATGTTGGATTCAGAGTTCCAAATTCATCTATCTATATATGAGAGAACATAGTGAAACCTAAATACAAAAACTGCTACTGTAGACGAACGCTTCAACCTAGAAGAAGAAAGTTTGGTGAGCCAAGTGGGATCTGTGTACTGATCATTAGCAACATGTATCATCAAGATTGGGTGAAAAAATATTTGCTGGTATTTCGGAAACTCGTTATTTCTTAGAAGCTTGGCAACCCTTCTCAATTAAAGTTCTTTTCCACAGTCTTTGCCTAGGCCTCTTGAAGAGGAAACAAACCATAGAGACAAAACTCAGAACTCCTTTATTTTGTCAAGTTTCAAAGAGCTGCTACAAACCATGTTGGATTTAGAGTTCCAAATTCATCTATCTATATATGAGAGAACAGAGTGTAACCTAAATATAAAAACTGCTACTGTAGACGAACGCTTCAACCTAGAAGAACAAAATTTGGTGAGCCAAGTGGGACCTGTGTACTGATCATTACCACCACGTATCATCAAGATTGGGTGAAAAAATATTTGCTGGTATTTTGGAAACTCTTTATTTCTTAGAAGCTTGGCAACCCCTCTCAATGAAAGTGCTTTTCCACAGTCTGTTCCTAGGGATACTTGAAGAGGAAACAAACCATAGAGAAAAAACTGAGAACTCCTTTATTTTGTCAAGTTTCAAAGAGCTACTGCAATCCATGTTGGATTTAGAGTTCCAAATTCATCTATCTATATAGGAGAGAACAGAGAGAAACCTAAATATTAAAACTGCTACTGTAGACGAACGATTCAACCTAGAAGAACAAAATTTGGTGAGCCAATTGGGATTTGTGTCCTGATCATTACCACCAAGTATCATCAAGATTGGGTGAAAAAATATTTGCTGGTATTTCGGAAACTCGTTATTTCTTAGAAGCTTGGCAACCCCTCTCAATGAAAGTGCTTTTCCACAGTCTGTGCCTAGGGATGCTTGAAGAGGAAACAAACCATAGAGACAAAACTGAGAACTCCTTTATTTTGTCAAGTTTCAAAGAGCTACTACAATCCATGTTGGATTTAGAGTTCCAAATTCATCTATCTATATAGGAGAGAACAGAGAGAAACCTAAATATAAAAACTGCTGCTGTAGACGAACGCTTCAACCTAGAAGAACAAAATTTGGTGAGCCAAGTGGGATTTGTGTACTGATCATTACCACCAAGTATCATCAAGATTGGGTGAAAAAATATTTGCTGGTATTTCGGAAGCTTGTAATTTCTTAGAAGCTTGGCAAACTCTCTCAATGAAAGTGCTTTTCCACAGTCTGTGCCTAGGGCTACTTGAAGAGGAAACAAACCATAGAGACAAAACTGAGAACTCCTTTATTTTGTCAAGTTTCAAAGAGCTACTACAAACGATGTTGGATTTAGAGTTCCAAATTCATATATCTATATAGGAGAGAACAGAGGGAAACCTAAATATAAAAACTTCTACTGTAGGCGAACGCTTCAACGTAAAAGAACACAATTTGGTGAGCCAAGTGGGATTTGTGTACTGATCATTAGCAACCAGTATCATCAAGATTGGGTGTAAAAATATTTGCTGGTACTTCGGAAACTCGTTATTTCTTAGAAGCTTGGCAACCCCTCTCAATGAAAGTGCTTTTCCCGAGTCTGCGCCTAGGGCTACTTGAAGAGGAAACAAACCATAGAGACAAAACTCAGAACTCCTTTATTTTGTCAAGTTTCAAAGAGCTACTACAAACCATGTTGGATTTAGAGTTCCAAATTCATCTATCTATATATGAGAGAACAGAGTGAAACCTAATTATAAAAACGGCTACTGTAGACGAACCCTTCAACCTAGAAGAACAAAATTTGGTGAGCCAAGTGGGATTTGTGTGCTGATCATTACCACCAAGTATCATCAAGATTGGGTGAAAAAATATTTGCTGGTATTTCGGAAACTCGTAATGTCTTAGAAGCTTGGCAACCCCTCTCAATGAAAGTGCTTTTCCACAGTCTGTGCCAAAGGCTACTTGAAGAGGAAACAAACCATAGAGACAAAACTCAGAACTCCTTTATTTTTTCAAGTTTCAAGGAGCTACTACAAACCATGTTGGATTTAGAGTTCCAAATTCATCTATCTATATATGAGAGAACAGAGTGAAACCTAATTATAAAAACGGCTACTGTAGACGAACCCTTCAACCTAGAAGAACAAAATTTGGTGAGCCAAGTGGGATTTTTGTACTGATCATTAGCAACAAGTATCATCAAGATTGGGTGAAAAAATATTTGCTGGTATTTCGGAAACTCGTTATTTCTTAGAAGCTTGGCAACCCATCTCAGTGAAAGTGCTTTCCACAGTCTGTGCCTAGGACTACTTGAAGAGGAAACAAACCATAGAGACAAAACTGAGAACTTTTTATTTTTTCAAGTTTCAAAGAGCTACTACAAACCATGTTGGATTTAGAGTTACAAATTCATATATCTATATAGGAGAGAACAGAGGGAAACCTCACTATAAAAACTGCTACTGTAGACGAAATCCTCAACCTAGAAGAACAAAATTTGGTGAGCCAATTGGGATTTGTGTACTGATCATTAGCAACAAGTATCATCAAGATTGGGTGAAAAAATATTTGCTGGTATTTCGGAAACTCGTTATTTCTTAGAAGCTTGGCAACCCATCTCAGTGAAAGTGCTTTCCACAGTCTGTGCCTAGGACTACTTGAAGAGGAAACAAACCATAGAGACAAAACTGAGAACTTTTTATTTTATCAAGTTTCAAAGAGCTACTACAAACCATGTTGGTTTTAGAGTTACAAATTCATATATCTATATAGGAGAGAACAGAGGGAAACTAAATATAAAAACTGCTACTGTAGACGAAATCCTCAAACTAGAAGAACAAAATTTGGTGAGCCAATTGGGATTTGTGTACTGATCATTACCACCAAGTATCATCAAGTTTGGGTGAAAAAATATTTGCTGGTATTTCGGAAACTCGTTATTTCTTAGAAGCTTCTCAACTCATCTCAATGAAAGTACATTTCCACAGTCTGTGCCTAGGGCTACTTGAAGAGGAAACAAACCATAGAGACAAAACTGAGAACTCCTTCATTTTGTCAAGTTTCAAAGAGCTACTACAAACCATGTTGGATTTAGAGTTCCAAAATCAACTATCTATATAGGAGAGAACAGAGGGAAACCTAAATATAAAAACTGCTACTGGAGACGAACGCTTCAACCTAGAAGAACAAAATTTGGTGAGCCATGTGGGATTTGTGTGCTGATCATTACCACCAAGTATCATCAAGATTGGGTGAAAAAATATTTGCTGGTATTTCGGAAACTCGTTATTTCTTAGAAGTTTCTCAACCCATCTCAATGAAAGTACATTTCCACAGTCTGTGCCTAGGGCTTCTTGAAGAGGAAACAAACCATAGAGACAAAACTGAGAACTCCTTTATTTTTTCAAGTTTCAAGGAGCTACTACAAACCATATTGGATTTAGAGTTCCAAATTCATCTATCTATATATGAGAGAACAGAGGGAAACCTCACTATAAAAATTGCTACTGTAGACGCATGCATCAACCTAGAAGAACAAAATTTGGTGAGGCAAGTGGGAAATGTGTACTGATCATTAGCAACAAGTATCATCAAGATTGGGTGAAAAAATATTTGCTGGTATTTCGGAAACTCGTTATTTCTTAGAAGCTTGGCAACCCATCTCAGTGAAAGTGCTTTCCACAGTCTGTGCCTATGACTACTTGAAGAGGAAACAAACCATAGAGACAAAACTGAGAACATTTTTATTTTACCAAGTTTCAAAGAGCTACTACAAAATATGTTGGATTTAGAGTTCCAAATTCATGTATCTATATAGGAGAAAACAGAGGGAAACAAAATATAAAAACTGCTACTGTAGACGAAAGCCTCAAACTAGAAGAACAAAATTTGGTGAGCCAAGTGGGATTTGTGTACTGATCATTACCACCAAGTATCATCAAGATTCTGTGAAAAAATATTTGCTGGAATTTCGGAAACTCGATATTTCTTAGAAGCTTGGCAACCCATCTCAGTGAAAGTGCTTTCCACAGTCTGTGCCTAGGACTACTTGAAGAGGAAACAAAACATAGAGACAAAACTGAGAACTCCTTTATTTTGTCAAGTTTCAAAGAGCTACTACAAACCATGTTGGATTTAGAGTTCCAAATTCATATAACTATATAGGAGAGAACAGAGGGAAACCTAAATATAAAAACTGCTACTGTAGGCGAACGCTTCAAACTAGAAGAACAAAATTTGGTGAGCCAAGTGGGATCTGTGTACTGATCATTCCCACCAAGTATTATCAAGATTGGGTGAAAAAATATTTGCTGGTATTTCGGAAACTCGTTATTTCTTAGAAGCTTGGCAACCCCTCTCAATGAAAGTGCTTTTCCACAGTCTGTGCCTAGGGATGCTTGAAGAGGAAACAAACCATAGAGACAAAACTCAGAACTCCTTTATTTTGTCAAGTTTCAAAGAGCTACTACAATCCATGTTGGATTTAGAGTTCCAAATTCATCTATCTATATAGGAGAGAACAGAGAGAAACCTAAATATAAAAACTGCTGCTGTAGACGAACGCTTCAACCTAGAAGAACAAAATTTGGTGAGCCAAGTGGGATTTGTGTACTGATCATTACCACCAAGTATCATCAAGATTGGGTGAAAAAATATTTGCTGGTATTTCGGAAGCTTGTAATTTCTTAGAAGCTTGGCAAACTCTCTCAATGAAAGTGCTTTTCCACAGTCTGTGCCTAGGGCTACTTGAAGAGGAAACAAACCATAGAGACAAAACTGAGAACTCCTTTATTTTGTCAAGTTTCAAAGAGCTACTACAAACGATGTTGGATTTAGAGTTCCAAATTCATATATCTATATAGGAGAGAACAGAGGGAAACCTAAATATAAAAACTTCTACTGTAGGCGAACGCTTCAACGTAAAAGAACACAATTTGGTGAGCCAAGTGGGATTTGTGTACTGATCATTAGCAACCAGTATCATCAAGATTGGGTGTAAAAATATTTGCTGGTACTTCGGAAACTCGTTATTTCTTAGAAGCTTGGCAACCCCTCTCAATGAAAGTGCTTTTCCCGAGTCTGCGCCTAGGGCTACTTGAAGAGGAAACAAACCATAGAGACAAAACTCAGAACTCCTTTATTTTGTCAAGTTTCAAAGAGCTACTACAAACCATGTTGGATTTAGAGTTCCAAATTCATCTATCTATATATGAGAGAACAGAGTGAAACCTAATTATAAAAACGGCTACTGTAGACGAACCCTTCAACCTAGAAGAACAAAATTTGGTGAGCCAAGTGGGATTTGTGTGCTGATCATTACCACCAAGTATCATCAAGATTGGGTGAAAAAATATTTGCTGGTATTTCGGAAACTCGTAATGTCTTAGAAGCTTGGCAACCCCTCTCAATGAAAGTGCTTTTCCACAGTCTGTGCCAAAGGCTACTTGAAGAGGAAACAAATCATAGAGACAAAACTGAGAACTCCTTTATTTTTTCAAGTTTCAAGGAGCTACTACAAACCATGTTGGATTTAGAGTTCCAAATTCATCTATCTATATATGAGAGAACAGAGGGAAACCTCACTATAAAAATTGCTACTGTAGACGCATGCATCAACCTAGAAGAACAAAATTTGGTGAGCCAAGTGGGATTTTTGTACTGATCATTAGCAACAAGTATCATCAAGATTGGGTGAAAAATATTTGCTGGTATTTCGGAAACTCGCTATTTCTTAGAAGCTTGGCAACCCATCTCAGTGAAAGTGGTTTTCCACAGTCTGTGCCTAGGGATACTTGAAGAGGAAACAAACCATAGAGACAAAACTGAGAACTCCTTTATTTTGTCAAGTTTCAAAGAGCTACTACAACCATGTTGGATTCAGAGTTCCAAATTCATCTATCTATATATGAGAGAACATAGTGAAACCTAAATACAAAAACTGCTACTGTAGACGAACGCTTCAACCTAGAAGAAGAAAGTTTGGTGAGCCAAGTGGGATCTGTGTACTGATCATTAGCAACATGTATCATCAAGATTGGGTGAAAAAATATTTGCTGGTATTTCGGAAACTCGTTATTTCTTAGAAGCTTGGCAACCCTTCTCAATTAAAGTTCTTTTCCACAGTCTTTGCCTAGGCCTCTTGAAGAGGAAACAAACCATAGAGACAAAACTCAGAACTCCTTTATTTTGTCAAGTTCAAAGAGCTGCTACAAACCATGTTGGATTTAGAGTTCCAAATTCATCTATCTATATATGAGAGAACAGAGTGTAACCTAAATATAAAACTGCTACTGTAGACGAACGCTTCAACCTAGAAGAACAAAATTTGGTGAGCCAAGTGGGACCTGTGTACTGATCATTACCACCACGTATCATCAAGATTGGGTGAAAAAATATTTGCTGGTATTTTGGAAACTCTTTATTTCTTAGAAGCTTGGCAACCCCTCTCAATGAAAGTGCTTTTCCACAGTCTGTTCCTAGGGATACTTGAAGAGGAAACAAACCATAGAGAAAAAACTGAGAACTCCTTTATTTTGTCAAGTTTCAAAGAGCTACTGCAATCCATGTTGGATTTAGAGTTCCAAATTCATCTATCTATATAGGAGAGAACAGAGAGAAACCTAAATATTAAAACTGCTACTGTAGACGAACGATTCAACCTAGAAGAACAAAATTTGGTGAGCCAATTGGGATTTGTGTACTGATCATTACCACCAAGTATCATCAAGTTTGGGTGAAAAAATATTTGCTGGTATTTCGGAAACTCGTTATTTCTTAGAAGCTTGGCAACCCCTCTCAATGAAAGTGCTTTTAAACAGTCTGTGCCTAGGGCTACTGGAAGAGGAAACAAACCATAGAGACAAAACTGAGAACTCCTTTATTTTGTCAAGTTTCAAAGAGCTACTATAAACTATGTTGGATTTAGAGTTCCAAATTCATCTATTTATAAAGGAGAGAACAGAGGTAAACAAAATATAAAAACTGCTACTGTAGACGAACGCTTCAACCTAGAAGTACAAAATTTGGTGAGCCAAGTGGGATTTGTGTACTGATCATTACCATCAAGAATCATCAAGATTGGGTGAAAAAATTTTGCTGGTATTTCGGAAACTCGTTATTTCTTAGAAGTTGGCAACCATCTCAGTGAAAGTGCTTTCCACAGTCTGTGCCTAGGACTACTTGAAGAGGAAACCAAACCATAGAGACAAAACTGAGAATTTTTATTTTATCAAGTTTCAAAGAGCTACTACAAACCATCTTGGATTTAGAGTTCCAAATTCATCTATCTATATAGGAGAGAACAGAGGGAAACTAAATATCAAAACTGCTACTGTAGATGAAAGCTTCAAACTAGAAGAACAAAATTTGGTGAGCCAAGTGGATTTGTGTACTGATCATTACCACCAAGTATCATCAAGTTTGGGTGAAAAAATATTTGCTGGTATTTCGGAAACTCGTTATTTCTTAGAAGCTTCTCAACCCATCTCAATGAATGTACATTTCCACAGTCTGTGTCTAGGGCTACTGGAAGAGGAAACAAACCATAGAGACAAAACTGAGAACTCCTTTATTTTGTCAAGTTTCAAAGAGCTACTATAAACCATGTTGGATTTAGAGTTCCAAATTCATCTATTTATATAGGAGAGAAGAGGGAAACCTAAATATAAAAACTGCTACTGTAGACGAACGCTTCAACCTAGAAGAACAAAATTTGGTGAGCCAAGTGGGATTTGTGTCCTGATCATTACCACCAAGTATCATCAAGATTGGGTGAAAAAATATTTGCTGGTATTTCGGAAACGCGTTATTTCTTAGAAGCTTCTCAACCCATCTCAATGAAAGTACATTTCCACAGTTTGTGCCTAGGCCTACTTGAAGAGGAAACAAACCATAGAGAGAAAACTGAGAACTCCTTCATTTTGTCAAGTTTCAAAGAGCTACTACAAACCATGTTGGATTTAGAGTTCCAATATCATCTATCTATATAGGAGAGAACAGAGGGAAACCTAAATATAAAAACTACTACTGTAGATGAACGCTTCAACCTAGAAGAACAAAAATTTGGTGAGCCAAGTGGGATTTGTGTACTGATCATTACCACCAAGTATCATCAAGATTGGGTGAAAAAATATTTGCTGGTATTTCGGAAACTCGTAATTTCTTAGAAGCTTGGCAACCCATCTCAGTGAAAGTGCTTTCCACAGTCTGTGCCTACGACTGCTTGAAGAGGAAACAAACCATAGAGACAAAACTGAGAACATTTTTATTTTACCAAGTTTCAAAGAGCTACTACAACCATGTTGGATTTAGAGTTCCAAATTCATGTATCTATATAGGAGAAAACAGAGGGAAACAAAATATAAAACTGCTACTGTAGACGAAGCCTCAAACTAGAAGAAACAAAATTTGGTGAGCCAAGTGGGATTTGTGTACTGATCATTACCACCAAGTATCATCAAGATTCTGTGAAAAAATATTTGCTGGAATTTCGGAAACTCGTTATTTCTTAGAAGGCTTGGCAACCCATCTCAGTGAAAGTGCTTTCCACAATCTGTGCCTAGGACTACTTGAAGAGGAACAAACCATAGAGACAAAACTGAGAACTTTTTTATTTTATCAAGTTTCAAAGAGCTACTACAAACCATGTTGGATTTAGAGGTCCAAATTCATCTATCTATATAGGAGAGAACAGAGGGAAACTAAATATAAAAACTGCTACTGTGGACGAAAGCCTAAAAGTAGAAGAACAAAATTTGGTGAGCCAATTGGGATTTGTGTACTGATCATTACCACCAAGTATCATCAAGATTGGGTGAAAAAATATTTGCTGGTATTTCGGAAACTCGTTATTTCTTAGAAGCTTGGCAACCCCTCTCAATGAAAGTGCTTTTAAACAGTCTGTGCCTAGGGCTACTGGAAGAGGAAACAAACCATAGAGACAAAACTGAGAACTCCTTTATTTTGTCAAGTTTCAAAGAGCTACTATAAACTATGTTGGATTTAGAGTTCCAAGTTCATCTATTTATAAAGGAGAGAACAGAGGTAAACAAAATATAAAAACTGCTACTGTAGACGAACGCTTCAACCTAGAAGTACAAAATTTGGTGAGCCAAGTGGGATTTGTGTACTGATCATTACCATCAAGAATCATCAAGATTGGGTGAAAAAATTTTTGCTGGTATTTCGGAAACTCGTTATTTCTTAGAAGTTGGCAACCCATCTCAGTGAAAGTGCTTTCCACAGTCTGTGCCTAGGACTACTTGAAGAGGAAACAAACCATAGAGACAAAACTGAGAATTTTTATTTTATCAAGTTTCAAAGAGCTACTACAAACCATGTTGGATTTAGAGTTTCCAAATTCATCTATCTATATAGGAGAGAACAGAGGGAAACTAAATATCAAAACTGCTACTGTAGATGAAAGCTTCAAACTAGAAGAACAAAATTTGGTGAGCCAAGTGGGATTTGTGTACTGATCATTACCACCAAGTATCATCAAGTTTGGGTGAAAAAATATTTGCTGGTATTTCGGAAACTCGTTATTTCTTAGAAGCTTCTCAACCCATCTCAATGAAAGTACATTTCCACAGTCTGTGTTAGGGGCTAGTGGAAGAGGAAACAAACCATAGAGACAAAACTGAGAACTCCTTTATTTTGTCAAGTTTCAAAGAGCTACTATAAACCATGTTGGATTTAGAGTTCCAAATTCATCTATTTATATAGGAGAGAAGAGGGAAAACCTAAATATAAAAACTGCTACTGTAGACGAACGCTTCAACCTAGAAGAACAAAATTTGTGAGCCAAGTGGGATTTGTGTCCTGATCATTACCACCAAGTATCATCAAGATTGGGTGAAAAATATTTGCTGGTATTTCGGAAACGCGTTATTTCTTAGAAGCTTCTCAACCCATCTCAATGAAAGTACATTTCCCACAGTTTGTGCCTAGGCCTACTTGAAGAGGAAACAAACCATAGAGAGAAAACTGAGAACTCCTTCATTTTGTCAAGTTTCAAAGAGCTACTACAAACCATGTTGGATTTAGAGTTCCAATATCATCTATCTATATAGGAGAGAACAGAGGGAAACCTAAATATTAAAACTACTACTGTAGATGAACGCTTCAACCTAGAAGAACAAAATTTGGTGAGCCAAGTGGGATTTGTGTACTGATCATTACCACCAAGTATCATCAAGATTGGGTGAAAAAATATTTGCTGGTATTTCGGAAACTCGTAATTTCTTAGAAGCTTGGCAACCCATCTCAGTGAAAGTGCCATCCACAGTCTGTGCCTACGACTACTTGAAGAGGAAACAAACCATAGAGACAAAACTGAGAACATTTTTATTTTACCAAGTTTCAAAGAGCTACTACAAACCATGTTGGATTTAGAGTTCCAAATTCATGTATCTATATAGGAGAAAACAGAGGGAAACAAAATATAAAAACTGCTACTGTAGACGAAAGCCTCAAACAAGAAGAACAAAATTTGGTGAGCCAAGTGGGATTTGTGTACTGATCATTACCACCAAGTATCATCAAGATTCTGTGAAAAAATATTTGCTGGAATTCGGAAACTCGTTATTTCTTAGAAGCTTGGCAACCCATCTCAGTGAAAGTGCTTTCCACAGTCTGTGCCTAGGACTACTTGAAGAGGAAACAAACCCATAGAGACAAAACTGAGAACTTTTTTATTTTATCAAGTTTCAAAGAGCTACTACAAACCATGTTGGATTTAGAGGTCCAAATTCATCTATCTATATAGGAGAGAACAGAGGGAAACTAAATATAAAAACTGCTACTGTGGACGAAAGCCTAAAAGTAGAAGAACAAAATTTGGTGAGCCAATTGGGATTTGTGTACTGATCATTACCACCAAGTATCATCAAGATTGGGTGAAAAAATATTTGCTGGTATTTCGGAAACTAGTTATTTCTTAGAAGCTTGGCAACCCCTCTCAATGAAAGTGCTTTTAACAGTCTGTGCCTAGGGCTACTGGAAGAGGAAACAAACCATAGAGACAAAACTGAGAACTCCTTTATTTTGTCAAGTTTCAAAGAGCTACTATAAACTATGTTGGATTTAGAGTTCCAAGTTCATCTATTTATAAAGGAGAGAACAGAGGTAAACAAAATATAAAAACTGCTACTGTAGACGAACGCTTCAACCTAGAAGTACAAAATTTGGTGAGCCAAGTGGGATTTGTGTACTGATCATTACCATCAAGAATCATCAAGATTGGGTGAAAAAATTTTTGCTGGTATTTCGGAAACTCGTTATTTCTTAGAAGTTGGCAAACCCATCTCAGTGAAAGTGCTTTCCACAGTCTGTGCCTAGGACTACTTGAAGAGGAAACAAACCATAGAGACAAAACTGA
The DNA here is from genome assembly GCF_048772815.1 of Callospermophilus lateralis. Classification (NCBI taxonomy): domain Eukaryota; kingdom Metazoa; phylum Chordata; class Mammalia; order Rodentia; family Sciuridae; genus Callospermophilus; species Callospermophilus lateralis. The sequence goes on from NW_027517240.1 coordinate 31,846, forward strand.
GAATTTTTATTTTATCAAGTTTCAAAGAGCTACTACAAACCATGTTGGATTTAGAGTTCCAAATTCATCTATCTATATGGAGAGGAACAGAGGGAAACTAAATATCAAAACTGCTACTGTAGATGAAAGCTTCAAACTAGAAGAACAAAATTTGGTGAGCCAAGTGGGATTTGTGTACTGATCATTACCACCAAGTATCATCAAGTTTGGGTGAAAAAATATTTGCTGGTATTTCGGAAACTCGTTATTTCTTAGAAGCTTCTCAACCCATCTCAATGAAAGTACATTTCCACAGTCTGTGTCTAGGGCTAGTGGAAGAGGAAACAAACCATAGAGACAAAACTGAGAACTCCTTTATTTTGTCAAGTTTCAAAGAGCTACTATAAACCATGTTGGATTTAGAGTTCCAAATTCATCTATTTATATAGGAGAGAAGAGGGAAAACCTAAATATAAAAACTGCTACTGTAGACGAACGCTTCAACCTAGAAGAACAAAATTTGGTGAGCCAAGTGGGATTTGTGTCCTGATCATTACCACCAAGTATCATCAAGATTGGGTGAAAAAATATTTGCTGGTATTTCGGAAACGCGTTATTTCTTAGAAGCTTCTCAACCCATCTCAATGAAAGTACATTTCCACAGTTTGTGCCTAGGCCTACTTGAAGAGGAAACAAACCATAGAGAGAAAACTGAGAACTCCTTCATTTTGTCAAGTTTCAAAGAGCTACTACAAACCATGTTGGATTTAGAGTTCCAATATCATCTATCTATATAGGAGAGAACAGAGGGAAACCTAAATATAAAAAACTACTACTGTAGATGAACGCTTCAACCTAGAAGAACAAAATTTGGTGAGCCAAGTGGGATTTGTGTACTGATCATTACCACCAAGTATCATCAAGATTGGGTGAAAAAATATTTGCTGGTATTTCGGAAACTCGTAATTTCTTAGAAGCTTGGCAACCCCTCTCAATGAAAAGTGCTTTTCCACAGACTGTGCCTAGGGCTAATTGAAGAGGAAACAACCATAGAGACAAAACTGAGAACTCCTTTATTTTGTCAAGTTTCAAAGAGCTACTACAAACCATGTTGGATTTAGAGTTCCAAATTCATCTATCTATATAGGAGAGAACAGAGGGAAAACCTAAATATAAAAACTGCTACTGTAGACGAACGCTTCAACCTAGAAGAACAAAATTTGGTGAGCCAAGTGGGATTTGTGTGCTGATCATTACCACCAAGTATCATCAAGATTGGGTGAAAAAATATTTGCTGGTATTTCGGAAACTCGTAATGTCTTAGAATCTTGGCAACCTCTCTCAATGAAAGTGCTTTTCCACAGTCTGTGCCAAAGACTACTTGAAGAGGAAACAAACCATAGAGACAAAACTGAGAACTCCTTTATTTTTTCAAGTTTCAAGGAGCTACTACAAACCATGTTGGATTTAGAGTTCCAAATTCATCTATCTATATATGAGAGAACAGAGGGAAACCTCACTATAAAAACTGCTACTGTAGACGAATGCATCAACCTAGAAGAACAAAATTTGGTGAGCCAAGTGGGATTTGTGTACTGATCATTAGCAACAAGTATCATCAAGATTGGGTGAAAAAATATTTGCTGGTATTTCGGAAACTCGTAATGTCTTAGAAGCTTGGCAACCATCTCAATGAAAGTGCTTTTCCACAGTCTGTGCCAAAGGCTACTTGAAGAGGAAACAAACCATAGAGACAAAACTGAGAACTCCTTTATTTTTTCAAGTTTCAAGGAGCTACTACAAACCATGTTGGATTTAGAGTTCCAAATTCATCTATCTATATAGGAGAAAACAGAGGGAAACAAAATATAAAAACTGCTACTGTAGACGAAAGCCTCAAACTAGAAGAACAAAATTTGGTGAGCCAAGTGGGATTTGTGTACTGATCATTACCACCAAGTATCATCAAGATTCTGTGAAAAAATATTTGCTGGTATTTCGGAAACTCATTATTTCTTAGAAGCTTGTCAACCCATCTCAGTGAAAGTGCTTTCTACAGTCTGTGCCTAGGACTACTTGAAGAGGAAACAAACCATAGAGACAAAACTGAGAACTTTTTTATTTTATCAAGTTTCAAAGTGCTACTAAAAACCATGTTGGATTTAGAGGTCCAAATTCATCTATCTATATAGGAGAGAACAGAGGGAAACTAAATATAAAAACTGCTACTGTAGATGAAATCCTCAAACTAGAAGAACAGAATTTGGTGAGCCAATTGGGATTTGTGTACTGATCATTACCACCAAGTATCATCAAGTTTGGGTGAAAAAATATTTGCTGGTATTTCGGAAACTCGTTATTTCTTAGAAGCTTCTCAACCCATCTCAATGAAAGTACATTTCCACAGTCTGTGCCTAGGGCTACTTGAAGAGGAAACAAACCATAGAGAGAAAACTGAGAACTCCTTCATTTTGTCAAGTTTCAAAGAGCTAGTACAAACCATGTTGGTTTTAGAGTTCCAAAATCAACTATCTATATAGGAGAGAACAGAGGGAAACCTAAATATAAAAACTGCTACTGTAGACGAACGCTTCAACCTAGAAGAACAAAATTTGGTGAGCCAAGTGGGATTTGTGTGCTGATCATTACCACCAAGTATCATCAAGATTGGGTGAAAAAATATTTGCTGGTATTTTGGAAACTCGTTATTTCTTAGAAGCTTCTCAACCCATCTCAATGAAAGTACATTTCCACAGTCTTTGCCTAGGGCTACTTGAAGAGGAAACAAACCATAGAGACAAAACTGAGAACTCCTTTATTTTTTCAAGTTTCAAGGAGCTACTACAAACCATGTTGGATTTAGAGTTCCAAATTCATCTATCTATATATGAGAGAACAGAGGGAAACCTCACTATAAAAACTGCTACTGTAGACGAATGCATCAACCTAGAAGAACAAAATTTGGTGAGCCAAGTGGGAAATGTGTACTGATCATTAGCAACAAGTATCATCAAGATTGGGTGAAAAAATATTTGCTGGTATTTTGGAAACTCGTTATTTCTTAGAAGCTTGGCAACCCATCTCAGTGAAAGTGCTTTCCACAGTCTGTGCCTACGACTACTTGAAGAGGAAACAAACCATAGAGACAAAACTGAGAACTTTTTTATTTTACCAAGTTTCAAAGAGCTACTACAAACCATGTTGGATTTAGAGTTCCAAATTCATGTATCTATATAGGAGAAAACAGAGGGAAACAAAATATAAAAACTGCTACTGTAGACGAAAGCCTCAAACTAGAAGAACAAAATTTGGTGAGCCAAGTGGGATTTGTGTACTGATCATTACCACCAAGTATCATCAAGATTCTGTGAAAAAATATTTGCTGGTATTTCGGAAACTCGTTATTTCTTAGAAGCTTGGCAACCCATCTCAGTGAAAGTGCTTTCCACAGTCTGTGCCTAGGACTACTTGAAGAGGAAACAAACCATAGAGACAAAACTGAGAACTTTTTTATTTTATCAAGTTTCAAAGAGCTACTACAAACCTTGTTGGATTTAGACGTCCAAATTCATCTATCTATATAGGAGAGAACAGAGGGAAACTAAATATAAAAACTGCTACTGTGGACGAAAGCCTCAAACTAGAAGAACAAAATTTGGTGAGCCAAGTGGGATTTGTGTACTGATCATTACCACCAAGTATCATCAAGATTGGGTAAAAAATATTTGCTGGTATTTCGGAAAATCGTTATTTCTTAGAAGCTTGGCAACCCCTCTCATTGAAAGTGCTTTCCAACAGTCTGTGCCTAGGGATACTGGAAGAGGAAACAAACCATAGAGACAAAACTGAGAACTCCTTTATTTTGTCAAGTTTCAAAGAGCTACTATAAACTATGTTGGATTTAGAGTTCCAAATTCATCTATTTATAAAGGAGAGAACAGAGGGAAACAAAATATAAAAACTGCTACTGTAGACGAACGCTTCAACCTAGAAGTACAAAATTTGGTGAGCCAAGTGGGATTTGTGTACTGATCATTACCATCAAGAATCATCAAGATTGGGTGAAAAAATTTTTGCTGGTATTTCGAAAAATCGGAATTTCGTAGAAGCTTGGCAAACCCTCTCAATGAAAGTGCTTTTCCACAGTCTGTGCATAGGGCTACTTGAAGAGGAAACAAACCATAGAGACAAAACTGAGAACTCCTTTATTTTTTCAAGTTTCAAGGAGATACTACAAACCATGTTGTATTTAGAGTTCCAAATTCAACTATCTATATATGAGAGAACAGAGGGAAACCTAACTATAAAAACTGCTACTGTAGACGAACGCATCAACCTAGAAGAACAAAATTTGGTGAGCCAAGTGGGATTTGTGTACTGATCATTACCACCAAGTATCATCAAGATTGGGTGAAAAAATATTTGCTGGTATTTCGGAAACTCGTTATTTCTTAGAAGTTGGCAACCCATCTCAGTGAAAGTGCTTTCCACAGTCTGTGCCTAGGACTACTTGAAGAGGAAACAAACCATAGAGACAAAACTGAGAATTTTTATTTTATCAAGTTTCAAAGAGCTACTACAAACCATGTTGGATTTAGAGTTCCAAATTCATCTATCTATATAGGAAAGAACAGAGGAAAACTAAATATAGAAACTGCTACTGTAGATGAAAGCTTCAAACTAGAAGAACAAAATTTGGTGAGCCAAGTGGGATTTGTGTACTGATCATTACCACCAAGTATCATCAAGTTTGGGTGAAAAAATATTTGCTGGTATTTCGGAAACTCGTTATTTCTTAGAGCTTCTCAACGAATCTCAATGAAAGTACATTTCCACAGTCTGTGTCTAGGGATACTTTAAGAGGAAACAAACCATAGAGACAAAACTGAGAACTCCTTTATTTTGTCAAGTTTCAAAGAGCTACTATAAACCATGTTGGATTTAGAGTTCCAAATTCATCTATTTATATTGGAGAGAAGAGGGAAACCTAAATATAAAAACTGCTACTGTAGACGAACGCTTCAACCTAGAAGAACAAAATTTGGTGAGCGAAGTGGGATTTGTGTCCTGATCATTACCACCAAGTATCATCAAGATTGGGTGAAAAAATATTTGCTGGTTTTTCGGAAACTCGTTATTTCTTAGAAGCTTCTCAACCCATCTCAATGAAAGTACATTTCCACAGTCTGTGCCTAGGGCTACGTGAAGAGGAAACAAACCATAGAGAGAAAACTGAGAACTCCTTCATTTTGTCAAGTTTCAAAGAGCTACTACAAACCATGTTGGATTTAGAGTTCCAAAATCATCTATCTATATAGGAGAGAACAGAGGGAAACCTAAATATAAAAACTACTACTGTAGACGAACGCTTCAACCAAGAAGAACAAAATTTGGTGAGCCAAGTGGGATTTGTGTGCTGATCATTACCACCAAGTATCATCAAGATTGGGTGAAAAAATATTTGCTGGTATTTCGGAAACTCGTAATGTCTTAGAAGCTTGGCAACCCCTCTCAATGAAAGTGCTTTTCCACAGTTTGTGCCAAAGGCTACTTGAAGAGGAAACAAACCATAGAGACAAAACTGAGAACTCCTTTATTTTTTCAAGTTTCAAGGAGCTACTACAAACCATGTTGGATTTAGAGTTCCAAATTCATCTATCTATATATGAGAGAACAGAGGGAAACCTCACTATAAAAACTGCTACTGTAGACGAATGCATCAACCTAGAAGAACAAAATTTGGTGAGCCAAGTGGGAAATGTGTACTGATCATTAGCAACAAGTATCATCAAGATTGGGTGAAAAAATATTTGCTGGTATTTCGGAAACTCGTTATTTCTTAGAAGCTTGGCAACCCATCTCAGTGAAAGTGATTTCCACAGTCTGTGCCTAGGACTACTTGAAGAGGAAACAAACCATAGAGACAAAACTGAGAACTTTTTTATTTTACCAAGTTTCAAAGAGCTACTACAAACCATGTTGGATTTAGAGTTCTAAATTAATCTATCTATCTATAGGAGAAAACAGAGGGAAACAAAATATAAAAACTGCTACTGTAGACGAAAGCCTCAAACTAGAAGAACAAAATTTGGTGAGCCAATTGGGATTTGTGTACTGATCATTACCACCAAGTATCATCAAGTTTGGGTGAAAAAATATTTGCTGGTATTTCGGAAACTCGTTATTTCTTAGAAGCTTCTCAACTCATCTCAATGAAAGTACATTTCCACAGTCTGTGCCTAGGGCTACTTGAAGAGGAAACAAACCATAGAGAGAAAACTGAGAACTCCTTCATTTTGTCAAGTTTCAAAGAGCTACTACAAACCATGTTGGATTTAGAGTTCGAAAATCAACTATCTATATAGGAGAGAACAGAGGGAAACCTAAATATAAAAACTGCTACTGTAGACGAACGCTTCAACCTAGAAGAACAAAATTTGGTGAGCCAAGTGGGATTTGTGTCCTGATCATTATCACCAAGTATCATCAAGACTGGGTGAAAAAATATTTGCTGGTATTTCGGAAACTCGTTATTTCTTAGAAGCTTCTCAACCCATCTCAATGAAAGTACATTTCCACAGTCTGTGCCTAGGGCTACTTGAAGAGGAAACAAACCATAGAGAGAAAACTGAGAACTCCTTCATTTTGTCAAGTTACAAAGAGCTACTAAAAACCATGTTGGATTTAGAGTTCCAAAATCATCTATCTATATAGGAGAGAACAGAGGGAAACCTAAGTATATAAACTGCTACTGTAGACGAACGCTTCAACCTAGAAGAACAAAATTTGGTGAGCCAAGTGGGATTTGTGTACTGATCATTACCACCAAGTATCATGAAGATTGGGTGAAAAAATATTTGCTGGTATTTCGGAAACTCGTAATTTCTTAGAAGCTTGTCAACCCCTCTCAATGAAAGTGCTTTTCCACAGACTGTGCCTAGGGCTACTTGAAGAGGAAACAAACCATAGAGACAAAACTGAGAACTCCTTTATTTTGTCAAGTTTCAAAGAGCTACTACAAACCATGTTGGATTTAGAGTTCCAAATTCATCTATCTATATAGGAGAGAACAGAGGGAAACCTAAATATAAAAACTGCTACTGTAGACGAACGCTTCAACCAAGAAGAACAAAATTTGGTGAGCCAAGTGGGATTTGTGTGCTGATCATTACCACCAAGTATCATCAAGATTGGGTGAAAAAATATTTGCTGGTATTTCGGAAACTCGTAATGTCTTAGAAGCTTGGCAACCCCTCTCAATGAAAGTGCTTTTCCACAGTCTGTGCCAAAGGCTACTTGAAGAGGAAACAAACCATAGAGACAAAACTGAGAACTCCTTTATTTTTTCAAGTTTCAAGGAGCTACTACAAACCATGTTGGATTTAGAGTTCCAAATTCATCTATCTATATATGAGAGAACAGAGGGAAACCTCACTATAAAAACTGCTACTGTAGACGAATGCATCAACCTAGAAGAACAAAATTTGGTGAGCCAAGTGGGAAATGTGTACTGATCATTAGCAACAAGTATCATCAAGATTGGGTGAAAAAATATTTGCTGGTATTTCGGAAACTCATTATTTCTTAGAAGCTTGGCAACCCATCTCAGTGAAAGTGATTTCCACAGACTGTGCCTAGGACTACTTGAAGAGGAAACAAACCATAGAGACAAAACAGAGAACTTTTTTATTTTACCAAGTTTCAAAGAGCTACTACAAACCATGTTGGATTTAGAGTTCCAAATTCATCTATCTATATAGGAGAAAACAGAGGGAAACAAAATATAAAAACTGCTACTGTAGACGAAAGCCTCAAACTAGAAGAACAAAATTTGGTGAGCCAAGTGGGATTTGTGTACTGATCATTACCACCAAGTATCATCAAGATTCTGTGAAAAAATATTTGCTGGTATTTCGGAAACTCATTATTTCTTAGAGGCTTGGCAACCCATCTCAGTGAAAGTGCTTTCCACAGTCTGTGCCTTGGACTACTTGAAGAGGAAACAAACCATAGAGACAAAACTGAGAACTTTTTTATTTTATCAAGTTTCAAAGAGCTACTACAAACCATGTTGGATTTAGAGTTCCAAATTCATCTATCTATATAGGAGAGAACAGAGGGAAACTAAATATAAAAACTGCTACTGTAGACGAATGCTTCAACCTAGAATAACAAAATTTGGTGAGCCAAGTGGGATTTGTGTCCTGATCATTACCACCAATTATCATCAAGATTGGGAGAAAAAATATTTGCTGGTATTTCGGAAACTCGTTATTTCTTAGAAGCTTCTCAACCCATCTCAATGAAAGTACATTTCCACAGTCTGTGCCTAGGGCTACTTGAAGAGGAAACAAACCATAGAGAGAAAACTGAGAACTCCTTCATTTTGTCACGTTTCAAAGAGCTACTACAAACCATGTTGGATTTAGAGTTCCAAAATCATCTATCTATATAGGTGAGAACAGAGGGAAACCTAAATATAAAAACTGCTACTGTAGACGAACGCTTCAACCTAGAAGAACAAAATTTGGTGAGCCAAGTGGGATTTGTGTACTGATCATTACCACCAAGTATCATCAAGTTTGGGTGAAAAAATATTTGCTGGTATTTCGGAAACTCGTTATTTCTTAGAGCTTCTCAACGAATCTCAATGAAAGTACATTTCCACAGTCTGTGTCTAGGGATACTTTAAGAGGAAACAAACCATAGAGACAAAACTGAGAACTCCTTTATTTTGTCAAGTTTCAAAGAGCTACTATAAACCATGTTGGATTTAGAGTTCCAAATTCATCTATTTATATAGGAGAGAAGAGGGAAACCTAAATATAAAAACTGCTACTGTAGACGAACGCTTCAACCTAGAAGAAAAAAATTTGGTGAGCGAAGTGGGATTTGTGTCCTGATCATTACCACCAAGTATCATCAAGATTGGGTGAAAAAATATTTGCTGGTTTTTCGGAAACTCGTTATTTCTTAGAAGCTTCTCAACCCATCTCAATGAAAGTACATTTCCACAGTCTGTGCCTAGGGCTACGTGAAGAGGAAACAAACCATAGAGAGAAAACTGAGAACTCCTTCATTTTGTCAAGTTTCAAAGAGCTACTACAAACCATGTTGGATTTAGAGTTCCAAAATCATCTATCTATATAGGAGAGAACAGAGGGAAACCTAAATATAAAAACTACTACTGTAGACGAACGCTTCAACCAAGAAGAACAAAATTTGGTGAGCCAAGTGGGATTTGTGTGCTGATCATTACCACCAAGTATCATCAAGATTGGGTGAAAAAATATTTGCTGGTATTTCGGAAACTCGTAATGTCTTAGAAGCTTGGCAACCCCTCTCAATGAAAGTGCTTTTCCACAGTTTGTGCCAAAGGCTACTTGAAGAGGAAACAAACCATAGAGACAAAACTGAGAACTCCTTTATTTTTTCAAGTTTCAAGGAGCTACTACAAACCATGTTGGATTTAGAGTTCCAAATTCATCTATCTATATATGAGAGAACAGAGGGAAACCTCACTATAAAAACTGCTACTGTAGACGAATGCATCAACCTAGAAGAACAAAATTTGGTGAGCCAAGTGGGAAATGTGTACTGATCATTAGCAACAAGTATCATCAAGATTGGTGAAAAAATATTTGCTGGTATTTCGGAAACTCGTTATTTCTTAGAAGCTTGGCAACCCATCTCAGTGAAAGTGATTTCCACAGTCTGTGCCTAGGACTACTTGAAGAGGAAACAAATCATAGAGACAAAACTGAGAACTTTTTTATTTTACCAAGTTTCAAAGAGCTACTACAAACCATGTTGGATTTAGAGTTCTAAATTAATCTATCTATCTATAGGAGAAAACAGAGGGAAACAAAATATAAAAACTGCTACTGTAGACGAAAGCCTCAAACTAGAAGAACAAAATTTGGTGAGCCAATTGGGATTTGTGTACTGATCATTACCACCAAGTATCATCAAGTTTGGGTGAAAAAATATTTGCTGGTATTTCGGAAACTCGTTATTTCTTAGAAGCTTCTCAACTCATCTCAATGAAAGTACATTTCCACAGTCTGTGCCTAGGGCTACTTGAAGAGGAAACAAACCATAGAGAGAAAACTGAGAACTCCTTCATTTTGTCAAGTTTCAAAGAGCTACTACAAACCATGTTGGATTTAGAGTTCGAAAATCAACTATCTATATAGGAGAGAACAGAGGGAAACCTAAATATAAAAACTGCTACTGTAGACGAACGCTTCAACCTAGAAGAACAAAATTTGGTGAGCCAAGTGGGATTTGTGTCCTGATCATTATCACCAAGTATCATCAAGACTGGGTGAAAAAATATTTGCTGGTATTTCGGAAACTCGTTATTTCTTAGAAGCTTCTCAACCCATCTCAATGAAAGTACATTTCCACAGTCTGTGCCTAGGGCTACTTGAAGAGGAAACAAACCATAGAGAGAAAACTGAGAACTCCTTCATTTTGTCAAGTTACAAAGAGCTACTACAAACCATGTTGGATTTAGAGTTCCAAAATCATTTATCTATATAGGAGAGAACAGAGGGAAACCTAAGTATATAAACTGCTACTGTAGACGAACGCTTCAACCTAGAAGAACAAAATTTGGTGAGCCAAGTGGGATTTGTGTACTGATCATTACCACCAAGTATCATGAAGATTGGGTGAAAAAATATTTGCTGGTATTTCGGAAACTCGTAATTTCTTAGAAGCTTGTCAACCCCTCTCAATGAAAGTGCTTTTCCACAGACTGTGCCTAGGGCTACTTGAAGAGGAAACAAACCATAGAGACAAAACTGAGAACTCCTTTATTTTGTCAAGTTTCAAAGAGCTACTACAAACCATGTTGGATTTAGAGTTCCAAATTCATCTATCTATATAGGAGAGAACAGAGGGAAACCTAAATATAAAAACTGCTACTGTAGACGAACGCTTCAACCAAGAAGAACAAAATTTGGTGAGCCAAGTGGGATTTGTGTGCTGATCATTACCACCAAGTATCATCAAGATTGGGTGAAAAAATATTTGCTGGTATTTCGGAAACTCGTAATGTCTTAGAAGCTTGGCAACCCCTCTCAATGGAAGTGCTTTTCCACAGTCTGTGCCAAAGGCTACTTGAAGAGGAAACAAACCATAGAGACAAAACTGAGAACTCCTTTATTTTTTCAAGTTTCAAGGAGCTACTACAAACCATGTTGGATTTAGAGTTCCAAATTCATCTATCTATATATGAGAGAACAGAGGGAAACCTCACTATAAAAACTGCTACTGTAGACGAATGCATCAACCTAGAAGAACAAAATTTGGTGAGCCAAGTGGGAAATGTGTACTGATCATTAGCAACAAGTATCATCAAGATTGGGTGAAAAAATATTTGCTGGTATTTCGGAAACTCGTTATTTCTTAGAAGCTTGGCAACCCATCTCAGTGAAAGTGATTTCCACAGACTGTGCCTAGGACTACTTGAAGAGGAAACAAACCATAGAGACAAAACTGAGAACTTTTTTATTTTACCAAGTTTCAAAGAGCTACTACAAACCATGTTGGATTTAGAGTTCCAAATTCATGTATCTATATAGGAGAAAACAGAGGGAAACAAAATATAAAAACTGCTACTGTAGACGAAAGCCTCAAACTAGAAGAACAAAATTTGGTGAGCCAAGTGGGATTTGTGTACTGATCATTACCACCAAGTATCATCAAGATTCTGTGAAAAAATATTTGCTGGTATTTCGGAAACTCATTATTTCTTAGAGGCTTGGCAACCCATCTCAGTGAAAGTGCTTTCCACAGTCTGTGCCTTGGACTACTTGAAGAGGAAACAAACCATAGAGACAAAACTGAGAACTTTTTTATTTTATCAAGTTTCAAAGAGCTACTACAAACCATGTTGGATTTAGAGTTCCAAATTCATCTATCTATATAGGAGAGAACAGAGGGAAACTAAATATAAAAACTGCTACTGTAGACGAATGCTTCAACCTAGAATAACAAAATTTGGTGAGCCAAGTGGGATTTGTGTCCTGATCATTACCACCAAGTATCATCAAGATTGGGAGAAAAAATATTTGCTGGTATTTCGGAAACTCGTTATTTCTTAGAAGCTTCTCAACCCATCTCAATGAAAGTACATTTCCACAGTCTGTGTCTAGGGCTAGTGGAAGAGGAAACAAACCATAGAGACAAAACTGAGAACTCCTTTATTTTGTCAAGTTTCAAAGAGCTACTATAAACCATGTTGGATTTAGAGTTCCAAATTCATCTATTTATATAGGAGAGAAGAGGGAAACCTAAATATAAAAACTGCTACTGTAGACGAACGCTTCAACCTAGAAGAACAAAATTTGGTGAGCCAAGTGGGATTTGTGTCCTGATCATTACCACCAAGTATCATCAAGATTGGGTGAAAAATATTTGCTGGTATTTCGGAAACGCGTTATTTCTTAGAAGCTTCTCAACCCATCTCAATGAAAGTACATTTCCACAGTTTGTGCCTAGGCCTACTTGAAGAGGAAACAAACCATAGAGAGAAAACTGAGAACTCCTTCATTTTGTCAAGTTTCAAAGAGCTACTACAAACCATGTTGGATTTAGAGTTCCAATATCATCTATCTATATAGGAGAGAACAGAGGGAAACCTAAATATAAAAACTACTACTGTAGATGAACGCTTCAACCTAGAAGAACAAAATTTGGTGAGCCAAGTGGGATTTGTGTACTGATCATTACCACCAAGTATCATCAAGATTGGGTGAAAAAATATTTGCTGGTATTTCGGAAACTCGTAATTTCTTAGAAGCTTGGCAACCCCTCTCAATGAAAGTGCTTTTCCACAGACTGTGCCTAGGGCTAATTGAAGAGGAAACAAACCATAGAGACAAAACTGAGAACTCCTTTATTTTGTCAAGTTTCAAAGAGCTACTACAAACCATGTTGGATTTAGAGTTCCAAATTCATGTATCTATATAGGAGAAAACAGAGGGAAACAAAATATAAAAACTGCTACTGTAGACGAAAGCCTCAAACTAGAAGAACAAAATTTGGTGAGCCAAGTGGGATTTGTGTACTGATCATTACCACCAAGTATCATCAAGATTCTGTGAAAAAATATTTGCTGGTATTTCGGAAACTCATTATTTCTTAGAGGCTTGGCAACCCATCTCAGTGAAAGTGCTTTCCACAGTCTGTGCCTTGGACTACTTGAAGAGGAAACAAACCATAGAGACAAAACTGAGAACTTTTTTATTTTATCAAGTTTCAAAGAGCTACTACAAACCATGTTGGATTTAGAGTTCCAAATTCATCTATCTATATAGGAGAGAACACAGGGAAACTAAATATAAAAACTGCTACTGTAGACGAATGCTTCAACCTAGAATAACAAAATTTGGTGAGCCAAGTGGGATTTGTGTCCTGATCATTACCACCAAGTATCATCAAGATTGGGAGAAAAAATATTTGCTGGTATTTCGGAAACTCGTTATTTCTTAGAAGCTTCTCAACCCATCTCAATGAAAGTACATTTCCACAGTCTGTGTCTAGGGCTAGTGGAAGAGGAAACAAACCATAGAGACAAAACTGAGAACTCCTTTATTTTGTCAAGTTTCAAAGAGCTACTATAAACCATGTTGGATTTAGAGTTCCAAATTCATCTATTTATATAGGAGAGAAGAGGGAAACCTAAATATAAAAACTGCTACTGTAGACGAACGCTTCAACCTAGAAGAACAAAATTTGGTGAGCCAAGTGGGATTTGTGTCCTGATCATTACCACCAAGTATCATCAAGATTGGGTGAAAAAATATTTGCTGGTATTTCGGAAACGCGTTATTTCTTAGAAGCTTCTCAACCCATCTCAATGAAAGTACATTTCCACAGTTTGTGCCTAGGCCTACTTGAAGAGGAAACAAACCATAGAGAGAAAACTGAGAACTCCTTCATTTTGTCAAGTTTCAAGGAGCTACTACAAACCATGTTGGATTTAGAGTTCCAATATCATCTATCTATATAGGAGAAAACAGAGGGAAACAAAATATAAAAACTGCTACTGTAGACGAAAGCCTCAAACTAGAAGAACAAAATTTGGTGAGCCAAGTGGGATTTGTGTACTGATCATTAGCAACAAGTATCATCAAGATTGGGTGAAAAAATATTTGCTGGTATTTCGGAAACTCGTAATGTCTTAGAAGCTTGGCAACCATCTCAATGAAAGTGCTTTTCCACAGTCTGTGCCAAAGGCTACTTGAAGAGGAAACAAACCATAGAGACAAAACTGAGAACTCCTTTATTTTTTCAAGTTTCAAGGAGCTACTACAAACCATGTTGGATTTAGAGTTCCAAATTCATCTATCTATATAGGAGAAAACAGAGGGAAACAAAATATAAAAACTGCTACTGTAGACGAAAGCCTCAAACTAGAAGAACAAAATTTGGTGAGCCAAGTGGGATTTGTGTACTGATCATTACCACCAAGTATCATCAAGATTCTGTGAAAAAATATTTGCTGGTATTTCGGAAACTCATTATTTCTTAGAAGCTTGTCAACCCATCTCAGTGAAAGTGCTTTCTACAGTCTGTGCCTAGGACTACTTGAAGAGGAAAACAA